>NC_054708.1:42771470-42791165 GCF_016097555.1 Gigantopelta aegis | reverse complement strand
TGCCACATTACCGTCTGTTATAGATATCATCTGGAGTCACGCCATTTCATATACAGATTTCCTTTTTGAACCTTCCAGGACATACTGTTTTTTGCAAATAATTTGAAAATAAAACAATGATTCAAACGTGTACTAATTATCCCTAAGGTCAGTGATATATTATACAGTGTTTTGTCTCTACAATTTCCAGGCATTTAAAACTTATTAGCAATAAACAGAATATTCCCAAAAAGACAAAACGTTTGGCGGGCACTTTATCACTGTTCTACGTCCCGCCCTCACAAAAAGTCAAAACGGAGAACATTATATGAAACGGCCCAGTCATGCTTGTTAGACGGTATGATTTGTTTAATGGTAGGATTAGTTTCAGGTAGCCTGTATAATCATAGATGTCCAATATGAAGGCTAACTGACTAAAACAACCAATGCATTTTCCTGTTTTACCTGTCTGACATCGGTCCCCTTGGTAACCTGCTGGACAATTACAGGTGTAGCGAGATTTGGTAGAAACACATTCTCCATTGACACATGGACTGCTTACACAGTGGTCGGTATCTGAAACATACGTTATAAATTAAAGTAGTTAACACAGTAGCTTACATTTATCTTTTCGTGTTATACAAAGTACTCGTATCACTGGTTACTATCTTACACATACATCGCGACATCGGTATCACGTCTTAACAGAGCTTAAACGAGCTTTCTGAATGAGGTTCCATGTCTGTCTATTCGTGCTACTGAAATAATGTATTCAACTACATCGCAGTTGTTCGACAGTCATTGAAATGAGTGCCCTACAATTAAATGAGCGTCCTGCCCTGTCAAAATCCTCCTGTATCCTTTAGTACACTTGCACGTGTACGATGACCCATCGAGAGAACACACACCTGAATTCATGCAGGGATTGGAAGTGCATGCATCTAGAAAAAAAATATATACGAACAACGGACAGATCAGATAAAAAAAATCCTATGAAAAGAAAACAATCCATCACCACCGCCACTACAAAAATAACAACAACAAACAAACAAACAAAACAAAACAAACAAAACAAACAGCATCAACAAAACAAACAAACAAACACACAAACAAACAAACAAAACATACATGCATATATATATATATATATATATATAAAAAGGAACAAAGACTAGAATAGAAGAATGGATATTGTGTAGAAGACGTATTTGACTTACCTTTGTGGAATGTATCCTTTAAGTATTTAGCTCGCCTGGTCAGCTCAACGACGCTGGGCCCATCATCTTGTCTCTTAAACATGTCTGTGAAAGCTGTACCTCCAAACAAGTCTGAACCTGGAGATAAAAACACCATTATATACCACAGAGAACGAATAATGAGGCAGCTGTATGACAAACACAAACATAATTACCAGAGCCGGATCTAAGGTGTGGGAGGGGGTGGGGGGGTGGGGGGGGGGGGGGGGGGGGTGGGGGGGGGGGGGTGGGGGGGGGTGGCGACTTAAATTTTACGACAGTTATAATTTTATTATATATTAATTTTTATCCCCTATATAGAGTACGTCCCACAGGGAACGCCTTTCTTCATACTAAGGAATTTACTACAAGTGATTTATTTCTAAGCCGAGTGTTTTTTAAATGGCACACAAAAATAGAATATTTTTGTTATTTCCAACACTTTTACAAAAAAACAACAACAAAAAAAAAAAAAAAAAACAAAAACAAAAACAAATAATAATAATAATAATAATAATAAAAAACAAAAAACAAAAAAAAAAACCGCACAGATCGGCCAACGAGTGTCAAAGAAAGTAAGTATATGAATATGATTTACATTAATAGAAAAATTAAATAATTGTGTAAAAACTCAAATATAATGAGTTGTAATTAATTCAAATTTGCAGTCAGTGGATGAAATTACCTGCCTTGTGGGGTAAGATAAAATTCGAAAAATGTATATTCCATAATATTTCGGAAAATAACCCCAATATCTTCCAGATCATTTAACTACAAGTATTATGTATTTTTAGAATGCTCAGAGACCAGTAGATTTACTGCAATGAACAGCCATTGTTATCATTATCTTCTATAATACTATTTGTTTTGACATGAAAGACTGGAATGACAGCGTGAAATGCACATACCCGGTAAATAATTTACAATTATTATTTGACACAGCTTTGTGTTAGCTCGGTTGCAATGTACTGGCGAGATTAATAGTTTGTTTTTTGATATTTGCAAGGCTTTCAGTATTATTGTTCTCATCTTTAGGTGTCAAAAAACCGCATGTTGTTGCTGTAGAGCATTGTTTTTTTTTTAAAGAGGATCGGGACATAGTTCAGTGGCACAGCGCTCACCTGATACGCGATCGATCTAGGATTGATCCTCGTCCGTAGGCTCATTGGGCTATTTCTCGTTCCAGCTAGTGATCCACAAAGGCCGTGGTATGTACTAGCCTGTCTGTGGGATGGTGCATATAGCAGATCCCTTGCAGCTAATCGAAAAAAAGTAACTCAAGAAGTGGCGACAGCGGATTTCCTCTCTCAATATCTATGTGGTCCTTAAACATATGTCCGTAAATGAAATGTGTTGAGCGTGTCGTTAAGTAAAACATTTCCTTCCTTCCTTGTTTAAAGATTTCGTAGGCATCCATCTTGCTGAACGTACCACTCGTGTAACACATCTGTCTCATATGTCAGATTGTTGGTGTGTTTCTGATTGCTTATTAATAAATGGAAAATAAACAGAACATGTTTTCATAAACGTTTTAAGAAAATACAATCTAACGTTACCCGTGTCTTGTTCATAACTCGCTTCCGTTTCGTCTGACTCGTCATTGGACGTCACACCGTGTATGGCTTCTAGTTTCTTGATCACAGTTTCGTACTTGCTGACCTTAACATTGCCGCTGAAACTAAACCCAATGCCTCCAAAGACTGGAGCTCCACTCTCCGGCGATTCGCTGTCTGTAACACAAAAGTAGCTTCAGAAAAAAGAAAGAAGAAAACAAAAGCAGGTTGTCAGTCGGTAGAGCACATGCTTGGGGTGCTTTGACCGCTGACCGAACGCCCTCGGTGGACCCATTCTCTGAATGAGGTCTTACATTCCAACCAGTGCTCCACGGCTAGTCTTTCAAAGGTCGTTATATTTTCAGTATTGTCTGCGGTAAATAGAACCTTTTAACGATTTAAACTACATAATGATTCTATAGAATATTAGTGTCTGTATACCAGAGGTCATCGTAATCGTATGTGGCCCCACATTAATAATAACCTCCATAATAACATATGTATTCGGAAGTAAAATAAAGGATCTTGTCCTCAGACATGTGCTATCGTGCAGAGTAAAAAGTTGAAATTTTAAAACGTAAATGAATGAATGAATGAATGAATGAATAAACAAATGAACGTTTAACGACAACCTTTTGAAATGTAGACATGTCCAACCTGTTTGTTTAAATTGCCACTTGTCATCTTGACATTTTACCAAGTTTGAAGCGAGGAGAAAATTGTGTATAAATTTAAATAATTAGCAGTCAGAAAACTATTGACACTAGTAGTACCAAGTTTAAAATAACCACTTTAGGCCATTTCAATATTAAAACAGTTTAATACCTGAATGGTAATAGATCATAACCCTTAATCATTTACCTAGTTTGAAGCAAACAGACTTAAATGAGAGCAATGAGCAAGATATCGAATTAAACATAAAACACTGTGAATGGCGCCAAACGTCTGCTGCCAACTTCTTTTACAAGCGCGATTGATATACACAATTTTAGACTTTTAAAATGTTTAAACATTTTAAAATGGCCATGAATCCTCAATAACTGACTCTACTTTTAGCCATAGAATGGGCAAAGCACAATATGACTCCTTTACTATATCTTAACAACTTCACTTCACTTCCTTTACTATATTTTCAGTGCCATTTCAGAGACGTTTCGGTCCAACATTTCAGCGGACCCATGACTACTCACCACCATCCTTCATGTCGTGAAATTCTTTCAACTCTTCCAACAGTGAATCCAAGTCATCCCCTGCAAGACTCTCAATCTGAGCATCCAGTTGGCCGAAATCAACACCCGCCATGCTGTGGTCAATTGCAGGAAGTTGTATACTGGACATATTCAACACCATGTCATCCAGATAATCACCAATATCGAATATAGATTCACTGCTTTCAGATTTGAAGTCGAAGTCGTTGCTGTCAGCTGTAGTTAGTGGAAACACTGTGACGACTAACATCAGACCCAACATCCATTCCATAGTCCACAGATTATGCAATATCCCACACAATAAAATTGGATTAACACAGTATTATGAAATCAGTTGGTCCAGGGTCCAACGTTCTTCTAATGGCCAGCTCGTGTCCAGCAAGTTTTTATACTGAATGCATTTTCGTGTCTCCTATCAGATAAAATGGAAAGTGTTATCAGATTCCAGCAACGTAGTTTTAAATGTTAATTCTGCAATGGCTTTAAGCTGAAAAGCTTATCAGTACAACATAGGTAAACTATACACCCGAAAATTAATTAAGCACTACTTGCCACACCTGTCTATACTTTGCTAGTAATTGTGGACATTTCGATGATACAAATTAATGTGCTATATATGCAGAAGATATTGAACAATATTGACAGTAAGTAACACTGTCGTTACATCAATATTTGCTGTATTCTAGAGAAAACGACAGAAACCATAAATACGGACAATTATTTCTACATACCTTTTTGGCTGCAATACAATTCAGGTTGTGCTTATTTAATTTTCAGGTGTATAATTTTATATTTATTACCCCAGCAGGCACTCATAACAGGGAAAATAATAAACATAATTTCATGAATTGGATTAACGTACACTATTATTGAACGATTTGACAAACATATCACCTTGTCGGTACTAAATATGATGTCATCAAATTCTGGCAAAGCACACACAATGATGACACGTAGTTTAAAGCGTTTGCGTTTATGTCTTTCTGGTTTTAGTGTTACACTTGTAATAAAATGGTAGTTCAATATATATATAATTTTTTTTTTACAAAATATATAGAAATTTTGGTTTTGAAAATTATCTGTGAACCGTGAATAAAATACAAAGTTAAAGCAATACCCAGAACAGTAAAGTAGTTTACGTCGTTTCTATATACATGGGCGTGTAGCCGATGTAGGCTATATCGAAAATAAAGGGTTTTAAAACCTCCGAATAGCTAGTGTACTAAGTATAATAACAAACTCGGTACCATTTATTATTAAATGTATGTCCCTTGTGAAATAATTTCCACTTGTCACTCGCTGAATCTCGTGACAAGTGAAAATTATTTCACTCGGGATATAAATTTGATAATAACTGGTAACTCGTTTATTATCCTCTATTTATATTGTTCCTTGTGTATATCAGTGGTATTGTGACAGTTTATAGAAACAAAAATATTGACTTAAACATATACACACTCGTGCAGAAATTCGTTTACAACTTAGTGTGAAGATATTGGCGTATGGTGTCACACGTTTTTCAAAGGGCGCCTAGCGTACCTGCCCCATCCATTTCCATCAAGCCACGTTTATGGCTGGACTCGACTCGTGTATTTCTGACGAGGTTTCCAATAATACTGTTTAAATCATTCGTGTGAGTACAATATATATATAAAGTTTTGCATCACGATAAAGATACACAATTTATATATTTATTTAGGGCCTATAAGTAATATAAGTTGTAGATGCTCGGGGTACAAGACATACAGAGGGTATAAAAAATCCCTCGTGATGCTTCTACAACGACTTTATCTTGTCGACATGTGTAATTACAAGATTTTCTTCAAACACATCCACCAGCATTAATAATGTTCAAAAACTAAATCTCTAGCAACGTTATGTACCCAGTTTAGTTTTATTGTAAGGAGATGCAAAGTGATGTCATTGGAATACTGACGTCATTCAAATTGACAATTAGCTGTATTATTACAATGCTTCGCCACATTAAAATGCTCGCTTTTCTTCAATTTCATTTTCTGAGTGGTTGGCAAATCGTTTGACAGTCATGTTTTGTTTACGTTGGTAACAGACGATTTTTTTTATTGCGCATTAATACAATAATAATCGTCCGATGTTACAAGTGGGGTATAAGAGATTTGACTCCCCTCACGCAGGGTATAAGTGTTTTGTCCAAGGCTAAATAACCAATGGAATTTGAGTATTTTACAGGAAGGCGAGATAAAGAGAATGAGAATATTACTCTCGCGTATTTCGGTGTCGTCAATATCAGAGGTTCGCATAATACAATTTGTATTCCTAATATATGATATTGACGATACCGAAAAAAACCCACTGGTAATAACCTCTCTGTATATACTCTTCAAAAGAAGAAACGCAAAACCACATTGTCGTAACATTTAAAGAATTGATTTAATTATTGAATGGTGAGTCCGATAATTACCAAATGTTGCAGGATTGTTCACAATTCACTCTAGTCCATTGTGAGTAAGTGATAGGACACACCACCAAGGTCAAGGTCATCTGGAGTCAATACCGGGTGTGGCCTCCGCGTGTGTTGACAACTGCCTGGCACCGCCTGCCCATTGAAGCAACCAGAGTACGGATGACGTCCCGGGGGATGGTGGCCCACTCGGCCTGCAAGGCTGCTGCCAGCTCGGGCAGGGTCTGGGGCTGTGGTTGTCGCTGTCGGAGGCGTCGGTCCAACTCGTCCCATAGATGCTCAATTGGGTTCAAATCCGGTGATATCGATGGCCAAGGAAGGACATTAATGTTGTTGTTCTGTAGGAAAGCCGTTGTGAGACGTGCTGTGTGAGGCCTGGCGTTGTCATGTTGGAACACTGCGTTGGCGTTGGCCATAACTGGAACGATGTGTGGCCGGAGGATCTGGTCAATGTAGCCCTGTGCATTCAGGTTGCCCTGCACGTGGACCAGGTCAGTTCTGCCAGTGTGTGAGATGGCTGCCCACACCATGACACTACCCCCGCCGAATCTGTCCACTTCCTGCACGCAGTTTGCCGCATAATGTTCACCACGACGCCTATACACGCGACATCTTCCATCATGACGTCGGAGCAGAAATCGGGACTCGTCACTGAACCACACCTGTCTCCATCGCAGTTGAGGCCATTGTCGATGAATCTGGCACCACTGCAGTCGGAGTCGACGGTGTTGTGCGGATATCCTGCGCAAACCTGGTATTGCTGCGGCTGTGGAGGTGGCAGTAGTCAATCGTTTCCGAAGGTGGCGTACCCGGATGTAGCGGTCCTGCCCGGGGGTAGTGACCCGTGGTCGACCGGATCTAGGGAGGTCACGTGTTGATCCATGTTGCTGGTAACGGTCCCACAGTCTGGAGATGGTGCTTGGGGACACATGGAATGCCCTGGCAACGGCCGTTCTGGATTCGCCTGCGTCTAGTCGGCCGATGGCATTGTTTCTCTGCGGTTCACTGAGACGTGGCATGTCCTGGATTGTCAACTGTCGGCCAGATACAGAGGCCAGGCAAGCGAACACCCTGCACTTTTATACTGTCGGTGTTCATGTTGCACGTGCAGACAACGCACGTGCAGTGGTGACATGGTTTGCACGTGGCTGCGTTTTTGCGAATATTCACATTTTGGAACTTTATTGTACAGTAGCTGCGTTTTATCGAATGTAACCGTGGGAATGTGTTTGGGACATGCAATTACCTTATATTCACAAAGCATGAACCGGTAGGAAACATAAAATCGGAGTTATAACCCATTTGTACCCTTTTGCGTTTCTTTTTTTGAAGAGTATATTTTTATCTAGACTATGAATGTACCCCCAAACAAAAACTCCTGATACATATAATGTATTTACATATATAACGCAAGTATAATATATCCGATATCATTCTTTGGGGACACCTGTGGTCGTGTTATATTGTAGAAGACTTCGTAGTGGTCACACGATTAACATCTTGGTCTACAGCTTTTATATTCCCGTCTTTCTGAACACATGGCTATCAGTTTAGGACAGCACGTTGTATAATTGATTGTTCTCTTGATCTTGATGTCTAACCTATGGAAACTCTACGAACTACTTAATGCCACTTCATATTCATAGCATAACAGTATCTTGCCAGTATCTATCGGCCGATATGTATGTTTACTATTTCAACGATATCAATGTGTCCTTATTGTGAAATCAAGTAAAAGAAATTCACTTACGTAAGATATAAGATAAAAGTTGGAAGCATGATACCCTGTCGCGTGTCCAGGAATTTACCAACACTGTTGCTGGAATATTTAAGAGTAAGGTGAAGTAAAGAGATAGTGTAGATTTATTGTCACAGGACACGTTAACTGTATGCCTCCTGTGGCTATATCTGCTCTGTTGTTAGAACGATTGCTTGACTGTTTGCGTCGTTGGATCCAACCCCACTGGCGAAACCGTTGACACTTCCCCAGTGTCCCATGATTTATATATCTAATACTGTGGTAATGTGTATTAAAACGATCCCTTATTTAGAGTGTTTCTTCTAAAGATTGTCAGAAATATATATATACATGCATGTATCTATATATATCTATATCTATCTATCTATCTATCTATCTATATATATGTATATGTATATTAATATATGTATATGTGTGTGAATATATATATTATCTTAAGAAAAAGTAGGGGAACTCTAATAAGAATTTACAATTGCCAAAATTGTAAGGTATATTACCTGTGGGGAATGGTTATATGATAATAGTGAATTAATTGGGCAAACGTTACAACCGGTAGTTCAGTATTACAGTAGGTTTTGTGACCACCAAAGATCTTGAAGGACGATTGCGGTCAGAAGTGAAATTTGAAAGTTGACGTTTTTTATCAGTAGTTGGTGATACCGCCACCATGTGTCAGACATTAATTCAGTCGACAAGACATACGGTTTACGAGTCTCCCAATGGACATTTAGGGAGTCTGTTACACTCCTCTTGCAGCGCCTGACCATGTTCCGCTAACGTGGTCGGCGGTCTTTGACGTTGACGCACACGTCTCCCTATCATGTCCCAGACGTGTTCGATGGGTCGAAAGGTCTGGGCTCATTGCTGGCCATGGCATTCGATAGATGTTGTACTGCTGGAGGTGAGCATTGACGATTTGTACACGGTGAGCACGGATATTGTCGTCCTGAAAAACAAAATGTCACCCACGCGCCTAGCAAACGGGACGACAAAGAGTGTCAGTGTGTTGTCCCGGTAGTACTACCCATTGACCCTTCCTTGCACAATATGGGGGGTGGGAGGTGGGTGGGTGTTCTGTCAGTCATAGTGATACCACCCAACACCATAACCGATCCACCGCCAAATCATGAAATCGCATTGTGACGTTGGCGTGCCGTTCATTTCGTCATCGTCAGACCCGACCACGCCTGTCAAGGAAGTCCAAGGCGAATAGGCACTTATCTGGAAACATGACACGTGACCAGCGACGAATAACCAAGTTCTGACGCACCCTACACCATTCACATCTGTGGGCACTGTGCCGATTTGTCAAGGTAGGCACAACCCGGAGTCGTCGAACATGAAGATGGGCTGCATGAAGGCGATTTCTAATCGTCTGACACGTAACTCGGACACCAGTAGCCTGATGAGGTTTGCAACAATTTGATTTGCCGTTTGAGCTCGACTTCTTAGAGCCTGGTTACGGATGAATCGATTCTGTACTCCTGTCGTTGCCATGGGACGACCTGAACGGGGTAGATCGTCAAAATTTTCGGTTTGTTGGTACCTCTCCATAGTCTACTAATCACCGACTTCGAAACATTGAATGTGTTGGCCACTACACGCTAACTTCTGCTCGTGTATAGTATGTCAATAGCCCGTAGACGCTTATCGCGTTGCATACGCTGCATCGCAAATTCAAACAATAAAAATTACTAAAAACAAAACAATAACAACTGTATGATCAACAGAATGAAAAAACATTGACAGAAATAATGTTCCAGAGTGATTAATCGACCTTTCTGTAAATTGTCAAAATCGAGAATGACACCCCAAGCACGTGCACGGGGCAACTGCGTGATGCACGTGCACACTATGGAATATGTTTCGGCGTGTTGATAAACAGACCTGAACGTTCTTTACTAGGGTGTCTGTGATCAAAACGTATGTTCGGTCTAATAGTTGATATTAACATTAATATTTCAGGTTCCCCATCTTTTTTGAAGAGTACTTCCGGTCTTATTGTCATGGTTTCGTTTGTTAAAAGTGTAGGGGTAGACAAATGTGTTCCTTGTGGTACACGTCCAGTTTCCATAACCTGCATTAAACAAAAGCACGTGTTCTTAGATGTGTTTGCGGGAATCAGCAGCGTAACTGTCTCCAAAAGCATTTCTTCTCCTGCAGTTATAATATAATTATCCCATGCGCTAGTGCGTTAATATCTATGTAACAGTCAACCTCGACATACATACAATATATAGACATTCATACATCAATGCATACATACATACATACATAGTCAAACATGTCCTAGCGGCCACTTGTATTCATCGGTCACCTGCCTTAAGCGGCCACTTTTTCCCCATACCAAACGATTTATAATGTAAATGCACCTGTAATAAGCGGTCACCTGTCTAACGCGGCCAATACTAGTACCGATTCAGTCCCGACATCTCTACTGTGTATCAATTAAGAAAGTATGACTCTGCAATGCATCTAATTGCCTCTGGGTAGGCTATGCTTGACATTTGTAGAATCATTTACTATGACTGGATCCATTGGTTTTGTTCTCGTTCCATCCAGTGTACGACAGCAGGTCAAAGGTTGTGTATGTGCTTTCCTGTCTGTGGGCGAGTGCATATAACAATAATCCCTTGCTGCATCAGAAAGAAATGTAGCGGGTTTCCTCTGATGACTAAATAACAACTTTACCAACTGTTTAACACCCAATAGCCGATGATTAATTTAAAAATGTCCTCTAGTTGTGTCGTTAAACAAAATAAACTTTTCCTATGAGCCAATATACTTTGATAACACCGTATTCAGTACGTCGAAAGCTTCTTCACTGTATCCACCAAATAGCTCGGACCGTATTCTAATAACAGGCGGTATATTAAGAATATGGTGACTTTATTGAATGATTTCAAGATCGTCGATAATGTACTGTCAATAATCAATGTTGATACGTTTCAGTTAAGAGTTCCAACGAGAAAGAGAAGTTACAGGTGGACGGAATTGGAATCGACTTAAATCGGCAACAAGAAATTGGCCCCAGTAAAATTACAGTGCTTCGTCCTGATGTGACTTTTTGTAAATGCAGATATATGTCACTGACTAATCGTTTTTGGCTGCTTGGGGCGGGACGTAGCCTGATACGGTCAGTCTAGAATCGACCCGCGTCAATGGACCCATTCGGCTATTTCTCGTTCCAGCCAGTGCACCACGACAAGTATATTAAAAGGCGTGGTATGTGCTATCCTGTCAGTGGGAGGGTGCACACGAATATCCAACTGCCAAATGGTTGACATCTAATAGCCCACGATTAATAAAACTATGTGTTCTAGTGGTATCATTAAACAAAACAAACTTCAACTTTGTTTTAGCCCAGTGATAAAGTGTCCGCCTGATGCGCGGTCGGTCTTGTATCGATCCCCGTCAGTAAAGATCATTGGGCCAATTCTCCTTCCAGCCATTGCACCACGACTGGTATATCAAATGCCGTGTTATGTGCTCTCCAGCCTGTGAGATGGTGCATATAAAAGATCCCTTGCTACTAATAAGAAAATGTAGCGGGTTTCCTCTCTAAGACTTATGTCAGAATTACCAAAAGTTTGCCATCCAATAGCTGATTGTTAATAAATCAATGTTCTCCAGTGATGTTAAACAAAACTATTGCTTAGCCTCTGTTAAAGGGACATTCCTGAGTTTACAACCACTGTAAAATGTTTCCGACCATAGAGCCTTTTCGATGACATACAAATTAAATACATTTTCTCATTTAAAATATCAGTGTCTGTATGTACAAGGTGTTTGTTGTTCTCCTAATGCTTGTAGTAGGCCAAACCGGATTTTACCTCTCAATAATTTCGTACGTACGAAAAAATATATATCACAAATTAAAGTAAAAACTGAGTGCTACAAACATTAGTATACAACCGCAACTTATTCGATATACAGACACTGGTATTCTAAACAAGAAAATGTATTTAGTATGAAATAGTAGTCGCCAACAAGGCTCTGTTATCGCAATCATCAATTGCTGCAAACTCAGGAATGTCCCTTTAAAGGTTAAATTTCATTTTATTTCCTAAAATATATTTTTGTCGTACGTACGAAATTATTTTAAGACAAAATCCAGTTTGAGCTTCTTACAAATATTACGACGACCAGAAACACATGGAATATACAGACACTGATATTCTAAACAAGAAAATATATTTAATATGTAAGTTTAATCGTAGAAGTATTTTATTAGTCGAAAACATCTTACAATGCAGCAAACTCGGGGATGTCTCTTTAAGAAATCCCCACCAACCTACATACCTCATGAATAATCTCTGACTCCTAGTCTTAGTTACAACGACGTACAGGTGTATCTATCTATCTATCTATCTATCTATCTATAATATATATATATATATATATATATATATATATATATATATATATATATATATAGAGAGAGAGAGAGAGAGAGAGAGAGAGAGAGAGAGAGAGAGAGAGAGATTTGTCTCAGTATCTTATTTTTGTAATAGTAATACATTGGTTAATAAAATAAAATACAAAATTGCTATCTCAGCTAAGTAAATACTATGAAATGTTTTATTTAGAAATTTATGCATTGAACATATCGATTATTAACAGGCTCAAATCCAGGATTTTTTTAGGGGGGGGGTAAGAGGTAAGAGGTGTTTGGTCAGGCTATTATTGTTATATTTTGACGTCGGCAAAACAAAGGGATGGGGGATACGCCCCTCGGCGCCTTCCTTGGGTCGGCGCCTGGTGTATGAATCTCAAGTGTGATTCACGTTTCATATATTTGTAGATGGTTAACAGATGACGAGCTTATCTTGTACCTGGAAGCCATTTGTCGACTGTCCGACTTCGATGTTTAAAACTGAAATTAACAAATCTTTGTTAGTCGACATTTACTTATTAGTATAACGACATTATATATGTCAGTGCCACACAGATACATGCATGCATGCATGCACACACACACACACACACACACACACACACACACAGAGAGAGAGAGAGAGAGAGAGAGAGAGAGAGCGACGCACATGCACACACACGCGCACACAAATGTATGTTACTTAACGTTAACTGCATTCACACTTAGGCTTTAAACTAGCTTAACTAAACTGGAAATGTGAACGTGATTTTTTCACTATACCGGTATAGCTCAATCACTTCGCTATGTGGTTTAGTTAAACTGGTGTAACTAAAGCAGTTTAAATGCAAGTATGAACGCAAACTGTTTTAGTTAAATAGAGAATAATACATGAGTGACCGTTAGATAATATTTATCTTACAACGAGTTGTTTTGAAATCTATTTAACCAGGCTTTAAGCAAATTTTAACATTTTGTTTGGGTTATATTTCCTCCAAGCCAGAGTACCACGACTGATATATCAACGACTGTGGTATGTGCTATCCTGTTTGTGGGATGGTGCTCATGGAAGATCCCTTGCTACTAATAAAAATTAAGCGACTTTCCTCTTTTAAAGTATATGTCACAATTACCAAATGTTTGACATCCAATAGCCTATGATTAATAAATCAATGTGTTCTAGTAGTGTCCTTAATCAAAATAAACTTTAAGTTTTTATCAAGAGGTTATATGTATGAATATTAATGTTAGAGATAGAAAAACACTATTGTATATTATGTAATCTAAGTTCTCATAGCTTATACCTTTTTGCATATATATGTAAATTAACTAATCAAAAATTAACTATATACAACAAGGGTTCTGTACAGTATACCTTTAGTATATATCGTTTGGATTATGCATGAGAAGCATGGGCTCGATGGGTTTCAGTCCTCCCGCATAGCCGCCTGCCAGGAGGTCCACGGTGGCATTTCCATGGTCTCTGGTCCATTCTCCATACGAATAACGTCCTTCAGGCATCCAAGCAAGCTGCGGATACAATGCAACAATGTCATAACATGTACATGTAGATGGTGACAGTGTACCAATCTCTTACCTTGTCATATACCATATGCCTGTATGTATATGTATATAATAAGTATTATGTGTGTTATACATATACACATGTATATATATATATATATATATATATATGTAAGTATGTGTGCGTGTGTATTTATTTATTGATTAATAAACGGTTGTTACGGGGAGAAGGGAGGAACATTTACCTTTTTTCTTTCTTTCTTCTTTTTCTTCTTCACCTTCTGTTTTTTAACTGCCTGATAATTGTATTATTTCTTCAACATTTGACTGACAATATTTAACCATGATGGCTGTGTTGCAGTGCGTTATTTATGGCGGTCTCGGGTTTTGTTAATATAATGTTTTCATATCGCAAGGATTCTAGAATGTTTATAAAATCCACTAGCCATGGGATCAGTGATTTAAAACATTTACTAACCACGATTAAAAATGAACTAGCTCTACTTTACTTTAAGTTAATACAATTTTAATACAAAATAGTAATAACCAGATATGTCACCTAAAGAGGGACACATAGCTTGGAAACACTTAACACTGAGGGGTTGGGTGGGGACAGGATATTCATATTTGCAAAATAGACTTAACTGCAAAATTTGACCAACAAAACATCACTAGCCATCGGGCATGGCAATTCTAGTTATTTACTAGTCTAGCATTGAATATGACTAGCCATAGGAATGGGGCTACAATAATCTAGAAACCCTTCAATTCAGAATCAGCCCGGAAAAGAAATGTGATTTTAATATATACTCTTCAAAAAAAGAAACGCAAAAGGGTACAAATGGGTTATAACTCCGATTTTATGTTTCCTACCGGTTCATGCTTTGTGAATATAAGGTCATTGCATGTCCCAAACACATTCCCACGGTTACATTCGATAAAACGCAGCTACTGTACAATAAAGTTCCAAAATGTGAATATTCGCAAAAACGCAGCCACGTGCAAATCATGTCACCACTGCACGTGCGTTGTCTGCACGTGCAACATGAACACCGACAGTATAAAAGTGCAGGGTGTTCGCTTGCCTGGCCTCTGTATCTGGCCGACAGTTGACAATCCAGGACATGCCACGTCTCAGTGAACCGCAGAGAAACAATGCCATCGGCCGACTAGACGCAGGCGAATCCAGAACGGTCGTTGCCAGGGCATTCCATGTGTCCCCAAGCACCATCTCCAGACTGTGGGACCGTTACCAGCAACATGGATCAACACGTGACCTCCCTAGATCCGGTCGACCACGGGTCACTACCCCCGGGCAGGACCGCTACATCCGGGTACGCCACCTTCGGGAACGATTGACTACTGCCACCTCCACAGCCGCAGCAATACCAGGTTTGCGCAGGATATCCGACCAGACCGTACGGAACCGCCTACGTGAGGTAGGAATTCGTGCCAGACGTCCAGTTCGAGGTGTCATCTTAACACCACAACACCGTCGACTCCGACTGCAGTGGTGCCAGATTCATCGACAATGGCCTCAACTGCGATGGAGACAGGTGTGGTTCAGTGACGAGTCCCGATTTCTGCTCCGACGTCATGATGGAAGATGTCGCGTGTATAGGCGTCGTGGTGAACGTTATGCGGCAAACTGCGTGCAGGAAGTGGACAGATTCGGCGGGGGTAGTGTCATGGTGTGGGCAGCCATCTCACACACTGGCAGAACTGACCTGGTCCACGTGCAGGGCAACCTGAATGCACAGGGCTACATTGACCAGATCCTCCGGCCACACATCGTTCCAGTTATGGCCAACGCCAACGCAGTGTTCCAACATGACAACGCCAGGCCTCACACAGCACATCTCACAACGGCTTTCCTACAGAACAACAACATTAATGTCCTTCCTTGGCCATCGACATCTCCGGATTTGAACCCAATTGAGCATCTATGGGACGAGTTGGACCGACGCCTCCGACAGCGACAACCACAGCCCCAGACCCTGCCCGAGCTGGCAGCAGCCTTGCAGGCCGAGTGGGCCACCATCCCCCGGGACGTCATCCGTACTCTGGTTGCTTCAATGGGCAGGCGGTGCCAGGCAGTTGTCAACACACGCGGAGGCCACACCCGGTATTGACTCCAGATGACCTTGACCTTGGTGGTGTGTCCTATCACTTACTCACAATGGACTAGAGTGAATTGTGAACAATCCTGCAACATTTGGTAATTATCGGACTCACCATTCAATAATTAAATCAATTCTCCAAATGTTACGACAATGTGGTTTTGCGTTTCTTCTTTTGAAGAGTATATAATACTCTAAAGGTGTTCTTCCGATCTTGTACATCTCTACTTACATCTATCGGTGGACGCATTGGGCTATGTCTCATTCCAGCTAGTGCACGATGACTAGAATGCCAAAGGCCGTATTATGTGCTGTCCTGTCTGTGGGACGGTGCATATAAAAAAATCCCTTGCTACTAATGGACATATGTAGCGGGTTCCTCTCTAAGACTATATGTAAAAATTACCAAATGTTTGACATCCTCTAGCCGACTATTAATATATGAATGTGCTTTAGTGGTGTCGTTACCCCCCCCCCCCCCCCCCAAAAAAAAAAAAAAAAAAAAAAAAACCAAAAAAACCCAACAACAAACACAAAACAAACACAAAACAAACAACAACAACAAAACAAAAACAAAAACAAAACAAAACACACACAAAAAAACAACAACACACACACAAAACCCCCCCACCAAAAAACAAAACACCAACATTTAAAGTATACATACATCGTCGTCAACCTTCAGTCCTGTTCCGCGCATATCGATGTGAAAATTGCCTACTGGGCCACATTTGTTTCTCTTCTGATTGTAGTGCTTGGTGTAACTGTCTCGGGCTCCTCCAAAACCTACGACGTGTTGTCCATAATGCCGCGCAAATGTGAAATCGGTTCGCCTGACCATCATTGACTGCGATACAAACATAATACATATTGTAGTGACGAAAAGAAAAAAACTATAACATGAGAGAACCGCTAAAGTAATACATTTGATTTCATTCCAACCTATTTTCATGCTTATATCCAATTAAAGTTCAAGGATGCTGTTCTGGACAGACACCTCAGCTATCTGAGCTGTCTGTCCAGGACAGTTGGTTAGTTGTTAATTGTTAGTGGTAAGTGAGAGAAAAGAGGGTGTAGTGACCTTACACCTACCCATCGAGTCGTTGAAACTCGCTCTGGGTGGGAGCCAGTACTGGGCTGCGAACCCTGTACCTACCAACCTTAAGTCTGAAAACCTATTTGTGGAAGAGACAGACAGACGGACGGGCAGAGCGGAAACATATAGTCCTCTCCGGTTGGATCACACAAATATTAATAGACAATTAATCAACCGAATCCACAGTGTCAAAACCTGACCATGTTAGTGGCAGTCAGTTCGTTAATTCAAGATTATAACGTTGTATGAAATATGGACATTACGGTAGTAGTAAATTAAATTTGTTCTATAAATTCATTTGTTGGCTTATTTCTTTTCATCAGTATAATATAGTCAGTGGGCAAAAACCCACATATGTGCATTCTGTCTGCCATCCCCAGTATTACAAATTATTTTATGGTTTTATATGTTTACCTTTTTACTTTATATCCCCACCTGTCTACCGTCATTGCTAGAGAGCATGCACCCGACAGAGTAGCCCAAGTACTCTGACTGTAAGAGAGCTAGATGGACATTGTGAAGGTTATGACGCTCTCATTACAGTGCGTATAACCTTCCAAATATCTGTCTAGCTCTCTTACAATCAGAGTACTCGGGCTACCGACAGACATCCATGATAGTATCCGCGTCTTTGTTAAAAGTAATTTTGACTGCTTGTGCAAATATAGGGATCCGTATATTAATATGGTTTTGTTAAGTATGACGGGATTCCTTCAAGCTCTTAGTTCTGTTTGCCCATTAAAGACTTTTGCCTACAATTGCTGTTCATATGAACAACACTACCTAATCAGGGCGTTCGGTTGTGCAACAGACATTTGATATATAGTTATCAAACCTGTCTTTGTAATAAGAAGTTATTACTAAATAACTTCACTATCTATTGACCGATTGTTGATTTTGAAATATGTATATTTACAGTCAGTCACCGAGAACCAGTACCTGTTACTGGTTAGTAATGAAGACTGGCATATTATATGATATTAATGATTATATTGTAGAAACACCTAACATATTGGCACTTGGAGTAGGGTTGAGTATACTGAATTAATTGGCCATTAGTCGATTAATCTGTTATTACCAGTGGTTTAGTCAGCCAAGTTACACTTAGAATCAATTATCTTCATGTAACGACTAAGTGTCAGCATAGGTGCATTTAACCATTTACTGTCGCTAATTAGCACCAAAGAAGTAAGAAAGGCGCTCTTCAAGCCTTTCCAGGGAATATCTTTGATGTTTGCAGCGATGTCCAATTCATTTGTTTAAATTGGCTGAGTGGATAGCCAGAGGGGGCTTACGATTGGGACTGTGAACCAAGTTTTGCATGGCAGGGATTCATGGATCGAACTTTGGTAAATATAATTGCTGTTGATGTGCCTAAGATGTGTTACTGTTAGAGATGGGTTCCTTGATAGTAGAATGTGTTCTCTGATATGGTCTGGTGTTGGAGTATTTAACCTGTACTCAGTGAATAGCTTAAATAGCTATGTTAAATAAATATATGGCTACAGCTACTATTAGCTAGAATTTATTACTTAACACGCGTTTATTCAATATAGTTCTAATAAGTTACGGTGACCTATTAACTTAACGATCCATCCCTTGCCACGTAACTCCAAATAAAAAAAATACTTATAAGATATTGTTATTAATATTTAAAGAGAATGTATCTACTGTGAGTAATTGTGATATTATTAATTACCATTTTAAAACTCAACCTGGTCTATTGTTGTTTATTTTATTAGGATATTAATAATTTGTCATATAAGCTAATGTCACACCTTCCCTTAATGTTCTTGTTAAACTAATTCGGTGATTATACCAGAAAGTATATCACCTATTTGTGCCGGCCCCGTGACAAGAACCTTAAATGGGGTTCTCGTTCCGGGATTGTGAACACTCTAATTGGGGGCTCATTAAATTTTTATTCCAGTGCAAAATTTCCATAAGTCTAGTGACATCTAGCTTCTTTTTTGTTTTTGTATCCATATAAAATATTAATATAATCAATAAATATGAATCAAGATTTGTTGAACAACCCTACCATAGACATTATTAAGAAAAGCAAAACAGGTCGAATTAATTGAATTGCCAAAGAAACATAATGTTTCAATAACGAATGACCAAACGGTAACTGATATCAGAGCTCGGGTAAAAGAGACGTTATTTTGGGAGTATGGAGGAACAGTGTGAATCAGAAAAAGAGGGAGGAAATATATTAGAACATATCCCAGAGATTCATAGTTCAATTTTAACTGTTCAGCAGAAAATAGAATTTCGAAAAGTAGAACTTCAAGACAAACAGTTGGAGATGGAGTGAAAAAGAATATAGAGAGAGAAAGGGAGAGAGGAGTTTACTCGGGCAGAAACCAGTTAGATAGTCAGTTCGAGTTAGCTAAACTTAAAATG
>NC_054708.1:42755998-42771270 GCF_016097555.1 Gigantopelta aegis | reverse complement strand
ACTGACCCCTAGATTATGAAGACTCAATAGGCAACATCAAAGAAATATCGTATTAAAAAAATACAATGTCTGAGGAAGGAAAAACCAACATGACTGCATCTGTATGAAGTAATGACTTAATGTCCTGCACATCACTGTTGGAGAAAACCTGTATGCTGAGTGTGGGCATCTTCAAGTACATGTGCGGGAATTCAAATCATCAGCTATGCAGTTTTCAAATTGGACCATCCAAAACCATTGGCAGCCACCAAATTCCTGACTATATTTTATGTATACCATACTGTAGTTGGAGGTTTTTAAAAATTTGTATATTTGGAATTATCATGCAGCTTTCGCATATTTATTTTGATTCATTACTAAAAAACCTGTTTTTAAGTGACATAATTACACGAACATCTATTTATTGCATTATTTTCTAATCCAGATCAATACAATATGTATATTGGAGGTATTCTACAATCTGTAATCCGCATATCTCATTTAGCTATTAACATTGGATAATACAGCATTAACAATAAAATAAAATCATCAATTACACCCAGGTAGATAATCAAATCTGGAAAATTGGTCCAAATCTAGTATACACTTAAAATACCTTCATGGGAGCAAACTAAGTGGATTATTTTTAAAAAAGAGTTGATCTGGAGACCTAAAGATATGTTAAACAAGCTTATTGTTATGTATAAATGAGAACAGAAGGCACAATAGTGACAAAAAATTTAATTAGGCTTTGGTAAAAAATTCTTCAAAGTAAAAAAAGTTTCCCCTAAAAACTACAAATTTGTCTAAAATATGACTTAGCACCCTATAAATATGCCAAAAGGACAATAAAAATCAAGGTCTTTAAAAAGTTAAGCTAACAGAGTACACACATGAAAACATTAACTATGTTTATAGAAGGTAAAGACATTATCCCAATATGGCACATGTTATTTTAATATAAAAATAAATTGCTATTGAAAATCTAAGTTCAGACTGCCTAGATATATTAACATATTTAAGAGCAGTTGTATATGGCAAGTCAAACACCATGTAAATAAGAACATTCAAATCTGTATAGTATGAATTATAGGCCAAAACCAACTTTTCCTCAGTGCTATTTTTGTTCAAACTCCATTCAGAGCTAGTACAGTCATTATTGTCAAGGTCAAGGTCATCGTGAACTTGCATGGCCGAGTGACGGCTAATTAATCAAATAGTGTAGTTTAATTTAATTAACATCAAAAATCATAATCTTTTTTATTATGCACTGAATATGTGCTATAGGTTGGGACTATACCAATTCAAATCCCATAGGCGACCATGTTAACGTTTGCGTTTAAAAACCTATATGAATATATCAACCAAAGTTGTGACCCATAAATATCAGTACTACAACCCCTACCTCAAAGTATTAACTGCAGAAAATGGTTTACCTTTCAGGGTCATTTCGTATAACCAGAGATGTTCTGCAACACCCCTCGTTTCGCACAAAATTTTAGTACTTTTTTTACAGGTACCCATACATGTTCCAAGCACAAGGCTACTTGACACGGTGGTACTACATCAAATAAAATTGCATACATATTTTAGCCCAGATGAAACTAATTTTTTTTTACAACCAACACACTCACATTTAACCAATCACAGGACTTGTGGTGTTAACTTCTCTATCAAAGTTTCGGTACACCTCGAACTTCGACCAGCCGGAAATTAATTGGTATAGTGCAACCTATACGATAACATACATGTTTCAAAAGTGTGAATCAGGTGTTTTTATGACAAACCAGGATATGGTGTGTCTTCTGACATAAACTGACAACCTCACTGAAACTGTGTTTCTACAGTGCAACCTAATTTAATGTTTACACCTCACAAACCACATGTATTTGTACGTTTTGTACTATGCAATATGTCATATTTGAAAAAATAATTTTTTAAAAAATACTACTCCTGAAAGTATTTATTGTCAGATGTGTGTGTGTGCTCGCTATATATGTAGAGACAGCATGGCTATTCAGAGTACCTCAACTCCTTAAACTTCTTCCATTGACCACAATGTACTGACTGACCCCAGATTATGAAGCCTCATAGGACCAATCAAAGAAATATCAGTATTAAAAAAATACAATGTCTGAGGAAGGAAAAACCAACATGACTGCATCTGTATGAAGTAATGACTTAATGTCAGGCACATCCATGTTGGAAGAAAATCCTGTATGCTGAGTGGGGCATCTTCAAGTTACCTGTGCGGGAATTCAAATCCATCAGCTATGCAGATTTCAAAAATTGGACCATCAAAACCATTGGCAGCCCCAATATTCCTGACTATATTATTTATACCCTACTGTAGTGGAGGTTTTAAAAATTTGTTATATCTGGAATTATCATGCAGCTTTCGCATATTTATTTTTGATTCATACTAAAAAACCGTTTTAAGTGACATAATTACCATAGTATAAGTGCAAGCTTGAGCTGTCATGTGGCGTAGAACCCATCGCCACAACAGAAGAGCGTTCTGCCATGAGGTATGTCCCTCTCTATAGTAGTAATACGCAAGCTTTAGCTGCCATGTGGCGTAGAACCCATCAAAACAACAGAAGAGCCACTGAGGTATGTCCTCTCTATAGTAGTAATGTGCAAGAAGCTTGAGCTGTCATGTGGCGTAGAACCCATCGCACAACAGAAGAGGTTCTGCCACTGAGGTATGCCCTCTCTATAGTAGTAATGTGCAAGCTTTAGCTGTCATGTGGCGTAGAACCATCGCATAACAGAAGAGCGTTCTGCCACTGAGGTATGTCCCTCTCTATAGTAGTACGGTGCAATCTTGAACTGTCTGTGGCGTAGAACCCATCGCACAACAGAAGCGCGTTCTGCCATGAGGTATGTCCCCCCCCAATAGTAGTACTGTGCAAGCTTTAGCGCCAGTGGCGTAGAACCCACGCACACAGAAGAGGCGTTCTACCACTGAGGTATGTCCCTCTCATAGTAGTAATGTGCAAGCTGTAGCTGCCATGTGGCGTAGAAACCCATAGCACAACAGAAAGAGCGTTCTACCACTGAGGTATGTCCCTCTCCATAGTAGTAATGTGCAAGCTTTAGCTGCCATGTGGCGTAGAACCCATCGCACAACAGAAGAGCGTTCTGCACTGAGGTATGTCCACTCTATAGTAGTAATGTGCAAGCTTGAATGTCATGTGGCGTAAACCCATCGCACAACATACGAGCGTTCTGCCACGAGGTATGTCCCTCTCTATAGTAGTAATGTGCAAGCTTGAGCTTTCATGTGGCGTAGAACCATCGCACAACGAAGAGCGTTCTGCCACTGAGGTCGTCCCTCTCTATAGTAGTAATGTGCAAGCTTGAGCTGTCATGTGGCGTGGAACCCATCGCACAACAGAAGAGCGTTCTGCCACTGAGGTATGTCCCTCTC
Organism: Gigantopelta aegis; assembly: GCF_016097555.1. NCBI lineage: Eukaryota > Metazoa > Mollusca > Gastropoda > Neomphalida > Peltospiridae > Gigantopelta > Gigantopelta aegis. The sequence continues at coordinate 42,767,858 of NC_054708.1, read as the reverse complement.
TATAGTAGTAATGTGCAAGCTTGAGCTGTCATGTGGCATAGAACCCATCGCACAACAGAAGAGCGTTCTGCCACTGAGGTATGTCCCGCTCTATAGTAGTAATGTGCAAGCTTTAGATGCCATGCGGCGTAGAACCTATCCTCAAAAATACAATGGACCCAATGGTACATTGAAGGCCGTGGTATGTGCTGACATGTACGTATGAAACTGCATCTAAACGATCCGTCTAAATATGTTAAATTACCTTAGTGTAAAGATGTGCTGAGATATAATTAAAAGAGTCTGTTCCTTTGTTTTCACTTTCAAAATGGCAACATTCGTTTCTTTTGTATTAAGCTTTCAACAATGCCATAGACATTGGTGCTATAGACCGACATAGAGACTAATGGCAAGCAGAAACTAGAAAAAAACATTACTGTTAAGAAGTGGAACTGCGATATAAGCATTGACACCTGTTTTAGGACAGTGTATACAAGATATCTTTTTTTGTTGTTTATTAAACGTTAAACTTGGTCAGGCGTTAACAATCTTTCACACAATCTGTTATTCTTGTTATGATTTTCTTTATTTTACTACAGATAGTTAGGCCAATGTAATGTTTCAAACTTACACTTTCTTAGAAATAATAGGGACAAAACATTGATCTTCTTTGCTTTTCTTGTAACTGTAGAACCAATATGAACGTGTATTTAGTAATTTGGATACTATGTTTGTGTCTTAATTTTCGATATTTTTAATGTTAATCACACATGGAGTGACGTTCTTCCGGTGTTTCTTTAATGTACAGCAACACGAATATTTTCGATATATTATGTTTTAAGGCACTGGACATTGGTGGAATAAAAAAATAAAAATTAATATTTAAAAATATTTTTAATGGAGCTTTTCGGTATTTTTTTTTAATAATCTTATCACAAATACTCATCATTCATGTACCCTCGTGCACATCCGGGTGATCCTAGCTTACCTATTGCCAGCAATACGAACATGGCGCTGGTTCAGTAGTCGTCTATACCACTAGAGTGTCAACCACGCTGTGATAAGAACTATTTTTCTATATATAACTACCAGTCCTGTTAAAACTAGTGTATCATTCTAAGCCACCTCACTCGTCGCCATGACTTCTACCGCCACGGTCACTACAGCCACTCCCTTACCGAATGCTACTACTGCTACATCTACAGTCTCCGCGATGTCCATACCAAGAAAACAACCTTGTCTTCTAGTTACTTTTACTCCGACACGATCCGAGCTTCATCCATATTCTGCCTTGCCCCCTCTCCACGCCCCTCCCATCCCCCATAGACATGGACGTAGATACCATGCATACCATGCATAATGACCACATAATTTATATTTTGAGGTTCTTCAATTACAGGAAATATCAATTTAGAAATTATGTGTGAGGAATATACCAGAAGTTAAGCGAGGGCAGTCAAATGTTCACGACTGAATTTAGTTTATACTAATACTCAAAACACTCTAAACATTGGACCCAATAAACCCATTGTTTCCTGTATGTATGAGAGAATTGTTTTCTAAATAGTAAATTTCAATCAAATCAACCACATGTTCAAGTGACATAGATCTGCATAGATGGTTTCGTGATCCCTACACTATATTGGATAGTCTAGGTATGTAAACAAATCTTACACTGATGGTACCGATACCCACCTTTTGTGATTTGTGTTACATCTTCCCGGCTAGTTTTATATTGTTACTGAAGAAACATTATTAGACAACTCTTCTAAAACAAAATTTATTTTAGAAGAGTTAATATATAAATCTTCCGAATTTAATTTCTTTGGTAATGGATGGATTTGGGGTATGAAAATAATGAGTTCCCCAGGTTTAAGGCGAATTAATTTGTAATACCCCTCACGTAACTGATATCTTCCGACATCTACACCTGAATCCCTTAGTGACTGGTGCACCTAATTTATTTCTGGCTTAATTACTATTTATCGGACTAAATGTACTGCACATTTTTTACTCTTGAATTTCCCCCTTAATTTTTGTCTTTCTATTATGGGAACATTTCCTAGTAGAGCTTCAAAAGCTGTGCTCCCAAGTAAAACCTTGAACCCTTGTTATGTAAGCATATCAATACCTACTAAACAAACAGAGTATAATGTGCCCACGACAGGCTTGACTGAACCCAAACTAACTGGGTAAAACAAGGTGAAACGCCTATCGTAATCTGGAGAACAATGTAATGGTTAAATTCACCTCCTGAATTCAGAGGAAGACAAGGAAAGGAATGTTTGTTCAACGACACATCAAGACATTTCGACAGAGACAAAGAGAGGAAACCCGCTGCCTCCACATAGTCTATTTATAACGATAGACAGACTAGTGGACCTACCTACCACGTAGTCTGACAGTCATGGTACACTGGATATAACTGGGGAAACCCCCCAAATTCGAATGGCGATCCATCCTAGAACCCATCGCACAACAGAAGAGCGTTCTGCCACTGAGGTATGTCCCTCTCTATAGTAGTAATGTGCAAGCTTGAGATGTCATGTGGCGTAGAACCCATCGCACAACAGAAGAGCGTTCTGCCACTGAGGTATGTCCCTCTCTATAGTAGTAATGTGCAAGCTTTAGCTGCCATGTGGCGTAGAACCCATCGCACAACAGAAGAGCGTTCTGCCACTGAGGTATGTCCCTCTCTATAGTAGTAATGTGCAAGCTTGAACTGTCATGTGGCGTAGAACCCATCGCACAACAGAAGAGCGTTCTGCCACTGAGGTATGTCCCTCTCTATAGTAGTAATGTGCAAGCTTGAGCTGTTATGTGGCGTAGAACCCATCGCACAACAGAAGAGCGTTCTGCCACTGAGGTATGTCCCTCTCTATAGTAGTAATGTGCAAGCTTTAACTGCCATGTGGCGTAGAACCCATCGCACAACAGAAGAGCGTTCTGCCACTGAGGTATGTCCCTCTCTATAGTAGTAATGTGCCAGCTTGAACTGTCATGTGGCGTAGAACCCATCGCACAACAGAAGAGCGTTCTGCCACTGAGGTATGTCCCTCTCTATAGTAGTAATGTGCAAGCTTTAGATGCCATGTGGCGTAGAACCCATCGCACAACAGAAGAGCGTTCTGCCACTGAGGTATGTCCCTCTCTATAGTAGTAATGTGCAAGCTTGAGCTGCCATGTGGCGTAGAACCCATCGCACAACAGAAGAGCGTTCTGCCACTGAGGTATGTCCCTCTCTATAGTAGTAATGTGCAAGCTTGAGATGTCATGTGGCGTAGAACCCATCGCACAACAGAAGAGCGTTCTGCCACTGAGGTATGTCCCTCTCTATAGTAGTAATGTGCAAGCTTTAGCTGCCATGTGGCGTAGAACCCATCGCACAACAGAAGAGCGTTCTGCCACTGAGGTATGTCCCTCTCTATAGTAGTAATGTGCAAGCTTGAACTGTCATGTGGCGTAGAACCCATCGCACATTCGCACTGAGGTATGTCAGAAGAGCGTTCTGCCACTGAGGTATGTCCCTCTCTATAGTAGTAATGTGCAAGCTTTAACTGCCATGTGGCGTAGAACCCATCGCACAACAGAAGAGCGTTCTGCCACTGAGGTATGTCCCTCTCTATAGTAGTAATGTGCCAGCTTGAACTGTCATGTGGCGTAGAACCCATCGCACAACAGAAGAGCGTTCTGCCACTGAGGTATGTCCCTCTCTATAGTAGTAATGTGCAAGCTTTAGATGCCATGTGGCGTAGAACCCATCGCACAACAGAAGAGCGTTCTGCCACTGAGGTATGTCCCTCTCTATAGTAGTAATGTGCAAGCTTGAGCTGCCATGTGGCGTAGAACCCATCGCACAACAGAAGAGCGTTCTGCCACTGCCCTCTCTATAGTAGTAATGTGCAAGCTTGAGCTGTCATGATCGCACAACAGAAGAGCGTACTGAGGTATGTCCCTCTCTATAGTAGTAATGTGCAAGCTTGAGCTCTCTATAGTAGTAATAGTAGTAATACGCAAGCTTTAGCTGCCATGTGGCGTAGAACCCATCAAACAACAGAAGAGCCACTGAGGTATGTCCCTCTCTATAGTAGTAATGTGCAAGCGTGAGCTGTCATGTGGCGTAGAACCCATCGCACAACAGAAGAGCGTTCTGCCACTGAGGTATGTCCCTCTCTAAAGTAGTAATGTGCAAGCTTTAGTACTGAGGTAACAAGCTTTAGCTGTCATGTGGCGTAGAACCCATCGCATAACAGAAGAGCGTTCTGCCACTGAGGTATGTCCCTCTCTATAGTAGTACTGTGCAAGCTTGAGCTGTCATGTGGCGTAGAACCCATCGCACAACAGAAGAGCGTTCTGCCACTGAGGTATGTCCCTCTCCATAGTAGTAATGTGCAAGCTTTAGCTGCCATGTGGCGTAGAACCCATCGCACAACAGAAGAGCGTTCTGCAACTGAGGTATGTCCCTCTCTATAGTAGTAATGTGCAAGCTTGAACTGTCATGTGGCGTAGAACCCATCGCACAACAGAAGAGCGTTCTGCCACTGAGGTATGTCCCTCTCCATAGTAGTAATGTGCAAGCTTTAGCTGCCATGTGGCGTAGAACCCATCGCACAACAGAAGAGCGTTCTGCCACTGAGGTATGTCCCTCTCCATAGTAGTAATGTGCAAGCTTGAACTGTCATGTGGCGTAGAACCCATCGCACAACAGAAGAGCGTTCTACCACTGAGGTATGTCCCTCTCCATAGTAGTAATGTGCAAGCTTTAGCTGCCATGTGGCGTAGAACCCATCGCACAACAGAAGAGCGTTCTGCAACTGAGGTATGTCCCTCTCTATAGTAGTAATGTGCAAGCTTGAACTGTCATGTGGCGTAGAACCCATCAAACAACAGAAGAGCCACTGAGATATGTCCTCTCTATAGTAGTAATGTGCAAGCTTGAACTGTCATGTGGCGTAGAACCCATCGCACAACAGAAGAGCGTTCTGCCACTGAGGTATGTCCCTCTCCATAGTAGTACTGTGCAAGCTTTAGCTGCCATGTGGCGTAGAACCCATCGCATAGCAGAAGAGCGTTCTGCAACTGAGGTATGTCCCTCTCTATAGTAGTAATGTGCAAGCTTTAGCTGCCATGTGGCGTAGAACCTATCGCACAACAGAAGAGCGTTCTGCCACTGAGGTATGTCCCTCTCTATAGTAGTAATGTGCCAGCTTGAGCTGTTATGTGGCGTAGAACCCATCGCACAACAGAAGAGCGTTCTGCCACTGAGGTATGTCCCTCTCTATAGTAGTAATGTGCAAGCTTTAGATGCCATGTGGCGTAGAACCCATCGCACAACAGAAGAGCGTTCTGCCACTGAGGTATGTCCCTCTCTATAGTAGTAATGTGCAAGCTTGAGCTGCCATGTGGCGTAGAACCCATCGCACAACAGAAGAGCGTCCTGCCACTGAGGTATGTCCCTCTCTATAGTAGTAATGTGCAAGCTTGAGCTGTCATGTGGCGTAGAACCCATCGCACAACAGAAGAGCGTTCTGCCACTGAGGTATGTCCCTCTCTATAGTAGTAATACGCAAGCTTTAGCTGCCATGTGGCGTAGAACCCATCAAACAACAGAAGAGCCACTGAGGTATGTCCCTCTCTATAGTAGTAATGTGCAAGCTTGAGCTGTCATGTGGCGTAGAACCCATCGCACAACAGAAGAGCGTTCTGCCACTGAGGTATGTCCCTCTCTATAGTAGTAATGTGCAAGCTTTAGCTGTCATGTGGCGTAGAACCCATCGCACAACAGAAGAGCGTTCTGCCACTGAGGTATGTCCCTCTCTATAGTAGTACTGTGCAAGCTTGAACTGTCATGTGGCGTAGAACCCATCGCACAACAGAAGAGCGTTCTGCCACTGAGGTATGTCCCTCTCTATAGTAGTAATGTGCAAGCTTTAGCTGCCATGTGGCGTAGAACCCATCGCACAACAGAAGAGCGTTCTACCACTGAGGTATGTCCCTCTCCATAGTAGTAATGTGCAAGCTTTAGCTGCCATGTGGCGTAGAACCCATCGCACAACAGAAGAGCGTTCTGCCACTGAGGTATGTCCCTCTCCATAGTAGTAATGTGCAAGCTTTAGCTGCCATGTGGCGTAGAACCCATCGCACAACAGAAGAGCGTTCTGCCACTGAGGTATGTCCCTCTCTATAGTAGTAATGTGCAAGCTTGAGCTGTCATGTGGCGTAGAACCCATCGCACAACAGAAGAGCGTTCTGCCACTGAGGTATGTCCCTCTCTATAGTAGTAATGTGCAAGCTTTAGCTGTCATGTGGCGTAGAACCCATCGCACAACAGAAGAGCGTTCTGCCACTGAGGTATGTCCCTCTCTATAGTAGTAATGTGCAAGCTTGAGCTGTCATGTGGCGTAGAACCCATCGCACAACAGAAGAGCGTTCTGCCACTGAGGTATGTCCCTCTATATAGTAGTAATGTGCTAGCTTTAGCTGTCATGTGGCGTAGAACCCATCGCACAACAGAAGAGCGTTCTGCCACTGAGGTATGTCCCTCTCTATAGTAGTAATGTGCTAGCTTGAGCTGTCATGTGGCGTAGAACCTACCCTCAAAAATACAATGGACCCAATGGTACATTAAAGGCCGTGGTATGTGCTGACATGTACGTATGAAACTTCATCTAAAAGATCCATCTGAATATGTTAAATTACCTTAGTGTAAAAATGTGCTGAGATATAATTAAAATAGTCTGTTCCTTTGTTTTCACTTTCAAAATGGCAACATTCGTTTCTTTTGTATTAAGCTTTCAACAACGCCATAGGCATTGGTGCTATAGACCGACATAGGGACTGATGACAAGTAGAAACTGGAAAAAAAAACATTACTGTTAAGAAGTAGAACTGCGATATAAGCATTGACACCTGTTTCAGGACAGTGTATACAAGATATCTTTCTTTGTTATTTATTAAACGTTGAACTTGGTCAAGCGTTAACAATCTTTCACACAATCTGTTATTCTTGTTATTATTTTCTTTATTATACTATAGATGGTTAGGCCAATGTAAATTTTCAAACTTACTCTTTCTTAGAAATAATAGGGACCAAACATTGATCTTCTTTGCTTTTCTTGTAACTGTAGAATCAATATGAACAAGTACGTGTATTTAGTAATTTGGATACTATGTTTGTGTCTTAATTTTCGATATTTTTAATGTTAATCCCACATGGAGTGACGTTCTTCCGGTGTTTCTTTAATGTACAGCAACACGAATATTTTCGATATATTATGTTTTAAGGCACTGAACATAGGTGGATTTAAAAAAATATTTTTAATGGAGCTTTTCGGTATTTTAAAAAATAATCTTAACACAAATACTCATCATTCATGTACCCTCGTGCACATCCGGGTGATCCTAGCTTACCTATTGTCAGCAATTACGAACATGGCAGCAGGTTCAGTAGTCGTCTATACCACTAGAGTGTTAACCACGCTGTGATAATAACCCATTATGGCTTTTTCTATGTGTAATCAGCCATGTGTTGCGAACATATATGGCTCTTTAGTTTTCGTTTTATTATTATTCGGGGGTTTTTAAAAACCACACCCAGTGTGGAAATTTTGTGTTCGTGAATAGGAGACGCTGCTTTCACACAAACAGTGATGGGTGTGTTAAGATTCAGCCGCAGCAGAATATATTATTGCTATTCACCAACTAAAAATCTGCATTTCATTTTTTTTATAAAACTTTGTAATCATGATAAATCACATGTGCGATTGTGTGCAATAACATGCAGATGTGGACACCCCCCCCCCCCCATACCATGCAATTGTGGACATCGTTTAAAAACTAAATTCATTATAACTTTCAAAGTAATAAATTATAATTACTGTAATGTCAACGAAATATATTAATTTGAGGGGACAGTCCTGAGTTTACAACCATTGTAAAATGTTTCCGACCAGTAGAGCCTTTTCGATGACGTAACATACACATTCAAGGGACATTCCTGAGTTGTCTGCATTGTAAGATGTTTTCGACTAATAAAATATTTCTACGATTAAACTTACATATTAAATATATTTTCTTGTTTAGAATATCAGTGTCTGTATATTCAACGTGTTTATGGTCATCTTAATATTTTTAAGAAGCCCAAACTGGATTTTGTCTTGAAATAATTTCGTACGTACGAAAAAAATCTTTGTTAGGAAATAAAATGAAATTTAACCTAGTGCAAATATTAGAACGATCAGAAACACGTTTAATATACTGCCACTAATATTTTAAGTAGAACAATATATTTGATATGTAATTACAGTCGTCAAAAAGGCTCTGTTAGTCGATAACATCTTAAAAATCGCAGCAAACTCAGGAATGTCCCTTTAAATACATTTTCTTATTTAAAATATCGGTGTCTGTATTTACAAGGTGTTTGTTGTTGTCCTAATGCTTGTAGTAGCCCAAACCGGATTTTACCTCCCAATAATTTCGTACGTATGAAAAAATATATATCACGAATTAAAGTAAACACTGAGTGCTTCAAACATTAGTATACGACCGAAACACATACGATATACAGACACTGGTATTCTAAACAAGAACATGTATTTAGTGTGAAATAGTAGTCGCCAATAAGGCTCTGTTATCGCAACCATCTTACAATGGCTGCAAACTCAGGGCAGTCCCTTTAATATAAAGGATATTAATAATACACAAATATTTATTTGTGCCCCAAACAACTAATCATTTTAGTCAAACGAGCATAATTTAAATTACTATAATGAATTATGTTTAAGTGTGGTAACGGGTATTTTGATTAATATCACTAGTGATTCTACTTCATGACTATTTCTTTGTAAAAATATATTGTATATAATATGCCAAGTTTTATATCGTCGCTGCTTAAGTTGTACGTATATGTAGACGAGGGATACAAGGTTGGCCATGTTCCTGATATATATATACATATATTGTAAAACATAATAATTTTTTGCGAATGCGTAGTTTCGTCATTTCAATTTTTAAAGTTATTACATGGTAAAATATACGATTCTGAAACATGAACAGTGGACGAACACTTTGATTAATTTTTTTTAAAGGAAAATTCCAATAGTAGTCAATTTTACCCCATTATCACTTAATGTTAGTACAGATAGGCATTACGTTCCTACCAGTGAATAGTTTGTAAAATATCAATTTTTCTAATGAATTGATTCTTATTTAAAATAATTATTACAGTCAAAATTATTAACAGTTGTTCTGAATGGACTATATCTACTATTCACTGCAGTGAGGGCACAGCAATGCAGCATATCTTTTGCAAATCGAATATAATAATTGAAAATAAAATTCTAACAGGAGATTTGGCCTTGTTAATCTAGCACGTGTAAGGTCATGTGACACGCACCGAATGTTAATTCATCTTCTCCCATTTTATAATAATATTAAGTCAATTCCTACGAATCAAGTGTACCCGATATCGGTAATTTTAAGGAATAAACAAAAACGACTTAGTGAAATTAATGGTTTTAAGGCTTTGTAAAGTTTTGTATTTAGATACTTACTTGTCTGAACTTTATTGTTAATGGAAATGTTCCCAAAATGTGAAGAAAAACCTCACAAATGAGCAACAAGCAGGGGACAACAACACGGATGCCAATTGCGCATAACGCAGTTAGGGACATTGACGTACATGATGAGATGATTGGTGAAGATGATTTCCCTTTCGCTATGGACCTACTTGACCTGGCAGCTCGGCAGGACAGTGCTCTACGTTCGATGTCCCGTTGAGCTGTTTCTGTATTAACTTAGCCTTGGGTGCAGTGATCTGCAATGCCAGCCAATGGGGTGGAAGGGGTGTGCTTCTGCCCGCCAATAAATTCAATCTAGTGGGTCAAAATGCGCCCCTCGGTTTTTTGTGGGGGTTTTTTTACGAAAATAGTCAGTGAATGATTAAAAAACAGTCACGGCTAAACAGATTCAGAATTTGAATGCACTTAATACATGCATAACATAGCTAAAAGAAACAATTTCTGAAAATTGCACCTGGAGTTTAAAAATTTTCAAAGTTGTGAGAAAAAAATATTTTAAATCTAAGAAATTAGATATCACTTGAGACATTTAATCATGGTTAATGTTGCTACCCCCCCCCCCCCCCCCCCCCCCCCCCAACGTTCTCTTTCTATCACTGATTATTTTAAGAGTGCTAGTGACAAACGTGAATCATGATGGAACATTGCACGTGCAAGTAATATCAATCCAAAGTAAACACTCAGACACGACGAATGTGCTGGACACACCGACCCGAGTTACCTACTGGGGTGCACTGTACTGGAGAGCTTAATGAACACCTGCACGACACATTCTGGGCAGTACACTACATTGAACGGCGTTCGAACAATGCCACAAATCCAGCAGGACAAACGTCTCAGGACTGTGGACATCATCTCCGGGTTGTCGTAAGTCGATTGTGGGCTCGACATGTTATTGACCGAGACTCTTCAGGTCGTCCAAGGGCCAAAACAAACCCGCACAGGTAGTACTAAACCAAATAACGTCTGGCTGGGTCAAAGTTCGAGGTGCACCCAACTTTTGATAGAGCAGTTGACACCACAAGTCCTGTGATTGGTGAGTGAGAGTGTTGGTTGTAAAAAAAAAAAATCATCTGGGCAAAAAATGTATGCTATTTTATTACATCTAGTACCACTGTGCTTGAAACACGTATGGGGTATCTGCTAAAAAGGTACTAAGATTTTGTGCGGAACTAGGATAGTCACAGACGCTACCCGTTATCTCTGAAATGAACAGCTTGACCCACGTTTTTTACTGATTCACTTTAAGGGTGTGAGGTGGTAGTATTTATATCCGTGGTGTTTATGTCCACTGATACGCTGCAGGTAGGATTTTTAGCCACATATGTTACTATTGTCGTGTATGGGATTTTATTTGGTAGTATACACCCTACAGGACCACAAACCGAAATCGTTCACACAGAGTGCATCTCTACGTCACATCGCATTTCATTTATACACGAGATGCTGCCAGACAACGATGACGTACATATAGAGACAGACAGGAAAGCACATACCACGGCCTTTGATCAGTTAGTGTGCACTGGTTGTAACGAGAAAATCCAATCAGTTGAATCGATCTACTGATTCTTATTTTTAATTAAAAATTGTCTGAAAAACGGTTTATAAAAATTGAAAATGTAAAGTAAAAGAATAAGTAACTATGAACAATATCATATTCCTTTGCTGATAATAACTACTGACATATTATTAAGTTTTAAACAAAAATTTCTCCTACTAAACCCATCTATGTCAATAAATGAAAAAAACACCCCGTTTTCTACAAATGATCTCGAAAGTGTCTAGGTTAAAGCTCATTTCTAAAACAAGAGTGAACACAAAATGCTAGAACAGCCATGGGATGCAGTAATCAATAATGCAGTACAAAGATACGGTTCCATCAGTTGCCTTTATCCGTGTATCCCCCTCCCCCCGAGAAACAAGAAAGAAGAGGATATTTAACCTATGGATTTTAAAGTTTAAAGTTTGTTTTGTTTAACGACACCACTAGAGCACATTGATTAATTAATCGTCGGCTATTGTACGTCAGTATGAATGTTAACGTTATTCATTATAAAGTTACATGGCATTTCATCGATTTCGTTTGAAGCAAACGGACTTAAACCGTATTTTGTTAAAGTGGAAGTATTAGCCAAAAATGTTTTAGCATTTAACTATCCGAATAAGTCGTGGTGTACTGATTGGAACGAGCAATAGTCCAGTGGGTCTACCATCGGGGATCGATCCTAAACCGACCGCGCATCAGTTGAGAGGTTTACCACAGGGCTACGCCCCGCCCTTCGTATGAAGGAATGAATGAATGA
>NC_054708.1:42731274-42755798 GCF_016097555.1 Gigantopelta aegis | reverse complement strand
AACCATTTTCGTCATTTTTACAAAGGAAAAGAACACTATTATTTATCCATTTTTATTACAAAAGTCTAGGTCAAATCTTTACCGAATCATCTTAAGAATATTATTTCCATGTTCTCTGGCCAGGAAAATATAGGGTTTTTTAAATATATATATATATTTGTGGCACACATTTTTGACTATGTCCTTAGGTAGTTTCATGCTCACAAGGACAAATCGTATCCTTCCGTGACCGTCTACTTCAAAACTAGTTCTCTTCTACGGCTGTTTGCAGGACTAAAATTGATTTTGGGTTATTTAAGACACAATCGAACACTCTATGGGCGGAGATACCGAGAGCGGTGAAGTTAGCAAAGTGCATCGTCTGAACGCCAGCCAGTACACGATTTCCTTTCCAACTGGTAATTACTTTAGGTGGGGTTTGTTAGACACACCTGAGCGAACTACGCCCATATTGTTGTCCTTTCTGTTCGGGACTCGCCCGTATTGTTGTTGTTCTTTCTATAAAATAGTGAATCGTGACAAAAGAACAACAAGACGCTTTTTAGACAGTTACGCTTCACACAGTCAGTCTCCATACATATAAAAACGCAGCTACTTTAAATTACAATGGTTTATATATGCATTAAAAAAAACATCTTACGGTTTTGTGTATAAAATCCAACGCCCCGGGTAAGGAGAAAGGTATTTTTTCTTTTGTGGTACTTCACAGAGCAGTAATGCTATTGATTTTAACCACAGTGGATTTAAAAGGACTATCTACAGTTGGTAGTCATTACAACAGGCATTGCGTTAGTCTACAAATATGCAATATAAATGGGTAGTAAAGATTATACAACGATTTCATTGTAACAAAATATATATGTAGAGCTAATATAAACACTAAACATGACAATGCTATTAGTATGTATTTTTAATAACCTAAAAGATACAATAACAAATAAAAACAACGACTACAAACTCAGGACTAAGTTGCTAGGGTGAATGTGGGTAGGCTGCATGTACATGTGCATGTGCGCGTGCGTGCGTTTGTTTATGTGTGTGAGAGAGAGAGAGAGAGAGAGAGAGAGAGAGAGAGAGAGAGAGAGAGAGAGAGAGAGAGAGAGTGTGTCTATGTTTTATTTTTGTTATAACAAGGTACTAAAAAACGAGTTTTGTTATTAACCTTATTAGTTACCAAGTGTTTACTGCGAATAATCACATTCTTTCCATATAAACTTTATACTAAATAATAACAACCGCATGATAAGCAATTGCGATACTTGGCCTAAAATGAAAGAAAACCCTATCATCTCAACTAGGACTAAGTGATGGACAGCAGGGTGTTTTTCATACTCACTTTTTCACAAACGGGGCAAAGCTACTCATAAAGATTAGCAGCATGTGGTCTTGTATACTTTCTTTAATACAGATAAGGTAAAATATACCGTGGCCTTTACTATGATAGCTGTGAACCACTGGTTGGGACGGGAAATATCGCAATGGGTCCGACTTGACGGCTCACTGAGCTACGGTTTCTTTCTTTCTTATACTTATTTTCGTGCTTATATCCAGTTAAGATTCCAGCACGCTGTCCTGGGCTCATACCTCAGCTATCTGGTCTTTCTGTCCAGGGCAGTGGGTATGGAGTTAGTTTGTTACAGTTAAAGTTGGTTTTGTTTAACGACACCACTAGAGCACATTGATTTATTAACCATCGGCTATTGAATGTCAAACATATGGTCATTTAGACACAGTCATAGAGAGGAAACCCGCTACTTTTTCCCCATTAGTAGCAAGGGATCTTTTATATGCACCATACCAGAGAGAGGTTAGCACATATCACGGCATTTGGTATACCAGTCGTGTGCACTGGCTGGGATGAGAAACAAGTTTGTTAGAGATTAGAGAGAGAGAGAGAGAGAGAGAGAGAGAGAGAGAGAGAGAGAGAGAGAGAGAGAGAGAGAGAGAGAAGTCGGTGCAGTGGTCTTACACCTACGCTGTGAGTCGTTGAACTCGCTCTAGGATTCGAACCCTGTGTCTACCGACCTCAGGTCTGGCGGCTTAACCACCGAGGCTGGTTGCGCTACAAAAAGCACAGACATGTTTTATTAACAAGGTGATTTCTTTATTGCTCATCTGGCAGAGCGCTCGCATGTGTTGGTTTCGTCGCAGGTCGAACCACCTAGGAGGATCCATTGTGTTTGTCCCAGCCCCAATTGATACCCCACGGCTAGTATTTCAAAAGCCGTTGTGTATGCTATCCTGTTTGTGGTAAACTGCATATATCTTATCAAAAACAAGCCTTTCTCTTAATGCAAACTATAACAGGCGTCCCTTGAAGAATAATTGTGTTTGTTTTTTGTTGTTTCTGTTAGTTTTGTTGGACTTTTGTTTTTTGTTTGTTTTGTTGTTGTTGTTTGGTTGTTGTTGTTTGTTGTTGTTTTTTGTTGGGTTTTTTTTTTTTTTTTTTGGGGGGGGGGATTGGGGGAGGTGAGGTTAGCCGGTGTTTTCGTTTTGGTGGGGGTTGGTGTTTTATTTAGGGTTGGTGTTTTGTTTGGGGTTGGTGTAGTTGTTTTTGTGGGGTGGGGTGTTGTTTTTTGCAATAGTCATTCTTGTGGTTCTTTTTGCATACTCTGTATATAGTATGCCACTGTTGTCCCTACATTTTAGTGCGCATTAAGACAATAGTTGATCAAGGACATAACACGCTGACCCAAAGCATCAAATATAACACATCTGTACCCCAGGATTGTTGCACACTTTAAAATAACCGGCCTCGATGGGATATCTCTCGTTCAAACCCTTTGCTAAAAGAACAGGCACATCATGTTATAAGTATATGCGCTACATGGAGGCCACGATCATCTCAAGGTTTGTGTTCCCTTTGTAATTTACAGTACTCAGATCTTCTTATACATGTTATAATTAGCTGTCAGTATTTATCTAAAACCAGAGATGAATTTTGGTGTTCAATCTTAGATATTGTTCTAACTGAGCTAAGCACAGAATTGCATTATCTTTCAAACGGGGCGTTTATTACCCAATTACTATCTTGCAATCCGCCCTTAAACCTTGATAAAGTTACCACGAAATCATACGTTGAGATTGTCGTAGAATTCATATATTTATTAAGTAAAAAATATTTTAAAGGGACATTCCTAAGTTTGTGGCAATTTTTAAGATGTCATCGACTAACATAGACATTTTAACGATTCTAATTACATATCAAATATATTTTTCTGCATGAAATATTAGTGGCTGTATATTAAACGTGTTTCTGATCGTTGTAATATTTGTACTAGGTTAAATTTAATTTTATTTCCTAAATATTATTTTTTTCGTACGTACGAAATTACTTGAAGAGAAAATCCAGTTTGGGCTTCTTATAAATATTAAGACGACCAGATACACATTGAATATACAGAAACTGATATTCTAAACCAGAAAATGTATTTAATATGTAAGTTTAATCGTAGAAATATTTTATTAGTCGGGAACATCTTACAATGCAGCAAACTCAGGAATGTCCTTTTAACGCATTAATTAATAGCTAAGATACAGTACACAGCTAACCGGTACACCTTGTGTGCACATACAATTGTAAAATACATTTAATATTATATGATTATTTTGAAAATCGTTTTCTTTTCTTTCTTCTCTGTAGTTATCACTAATGTGTGTATTTGTTTGTCTCTGTGCTGTAATTATTCCTTTGTATGTGTATCTGTATATCTGTTGGTTTCTTGTTACAACTCTCTTTAAGAGGAATAAAGAATATATATATATATATATATATATATATATATATATATATATATATATATATATATATATATATATATATATATATATCCTTCCGTAACCGTCTTCTCCAAAACTAGTTCTCTTCTATGGCTGTTTTCAGGACTAAAATTGATTTTGGGTTATTTAAGACACAATTGAATACTGTATGGGCTGGGCCCCTGCGCGTGCTGTAACCTCACCGTGGTGCAGGGGTGTAACATTCTCTTTGAGAATGGCCAATACAGCACAAAATTGAAGTTTTGAGTAAAATTCAGTATCCGTAAAATTCTGTGATATATGTGTTTTTGCACAGTTCTTTACACTGTTTTTGTTTAAGTCTTGAATTTTTATATTGATGTTGATCACCACTTTATTTATTTGCATTACCATAGTTTGACACCCAATAGCCGATGTATTTTTAGTGCAGGGGTGTCGTTAAACATTCATTCATTCATTGTATGGGCTGGGATACCGCGAGCGGTGAAGTTAGCAAAGTGCATCGTCTGAACGCCAGCCAATACAGTTCCTTTCAAACTGGCAATTACGTAGGTGGGGTTTGTTAGACACCCCTGAGCGAACTCCGTTCATATTGTTGCTGAACGACCCACGCCTTTTCAGTTCGGGACTCGCCCGTATTGTTGTTCTTTCTATAAAATAGTGAATCGTCACAACAGAACAACAAGACACTTTTTAGATAGTTACGCTTCACACAGCCGCCGTCTCAGGCAGCTGCTTTAAATTACAATGATTTAGATATATATATATATATATATATATATATATATATATATATATATATATATATATATATTAAAAAACATGCAATATGCAATATAAATGGGTAGTAAAGCTTATACAACGATTTCATTGTAACAAAATATATATGTAGAGCTAATATAAACATTGAAAATGACAATGCTATTAGTATGTATTTTTAATAACCTAAAAGCTACAATAACAAATAAAAACAACGGCTACAAACTCAGGACTACGTTGCTAAGGTGAATGTGGGTAGGCTGCATGTGTGTGCCCGTCCGTGCGTGTGTGTATGTGTGTGTGAGAGAGAGAGAGAGAGAGAGAGAGAGAGAGAGAGAGAGAGAGAGAGAGAGAGAGAGAGAGAGAGAGAGAGAGAGAGAGTGTGTGTGTGTGTGTGTGTGTGTGTGTGTGTTTTATTTTTGTTATAACAAGGTACTAACAAACGAGTGTTGTTATTATCCTTATTAGCTACCAAGTGTTTACTGCGAATAATCACATTCTTTCCATTTAAACTTTATACTAAATAATAACAACCGCATGTTAGGCAATTGCGATACTTGGCCTAAAATGAAAGAAAACCCTATCATCTCAACATGGACTAAGTGATGAACAGCAGGGTATCTTTCATACATACTTTTTTACAAACGGGACAAAGCTACTTTTAAAGATTAGCAGCATGTGGTCTTGTATACTTTCTTTAATACAGACAAGGTAAAATATACCGTGGCCTTTACTATGACAGCTGTGAACCACTGGTTGGGACGGGAAATATCGCAATGGGTCCGACTTGACGGCTCACTGAGCTACGGTTTCTTTCTTTCTTATACTTATTTTCGTGCTTCTATCCAGTTAAGATTCCAGCACGCTGTCCTGGGCTCATACCTCAGCTATCTGGTCTTTATGTCCAGAGCAGTGGGTATGGAGTTAGTTTGTTACAGTTAAAGTTGGTTTTGTTTAACGACACCACTAGAGCACATTGATTTATTAACCATCGGCTATTGAACGTCAAAAATATGGTCATTTAGACACAGTCACAGAGAGGAAACCCGTTACCTTTTTTTCCCCATTAGTAGCAAGAGATCTTCTATATGCACCATACCATAGAGAGGATAGCACATACCACGGCCTTTGGTATACCAGTCGTGGTGCACTGGCTGGGACGAGAAATAAGTTTGTTGGTGATTAATGAGAGAGAGAGGTCGGTATAGTGGCCTTACACCCACCCTGTGAGTCGTTAAACTCATTCTGAGATGCGAACCCTGTGTCTACCAACCTCAGGTCTGGCGGCTTAACCACCGAGGCTGGTTGCGCTACATAAAGCACAGACATGTTTTATTAACAAGGTGATTTCTTTATTGCTCATCTGGCAGAGCGCTCGCATGTGTTGGTTTCGTCGCAGGTCGAACCACCTAGGAGGATCCATTGTGTTTGTCTCAGTCCCAGCTAGCATTTCAAACCCCGTGGTGTATGCTATCCTGTTTGTGGTGAACTGCATATATCTTATCAAAAACAAGCCTTTCTTTTAATGGAAATTATAACAGGCGTCCTTTGATTGTTTTTTGTTTTTTGTTGTTTTGTTAGTTTTGTTGGACTTTTGTTTTTTGTTTGTTTTGTTGTTGGAGGTGGGGTTTTTTTGTTTTTTTGTTTTGTTGTTGTTGTTTTTTGGGGGGTGGTAGGCGGTGTTTTCGTTTTAGTGGGGGTTGTTGTTTTGTTTGGGGTTGGTGTTTTGTTTGGGGTTGTTGCAGTTGTTTTTGGGGGGTGGGGGGTTTTTGTTTTTTTTGCAATAGTCATTATTGTACTTATTTTTGCATACTCTGTATATAGTATGCCACTTTTGTACATGTACCTACATGTTAGTGCGCCTTAAGACAATAGTTGATCGAGGACATAGCACGCTGACCCAGAGCACCAATTATAACACATCTGTACCCCAGGATTGTTGCACACTGTATAATAACCGGCCTCGATGGTGTCGTGGTTAAGCCATCGGACATAATGTTGGTAGGAATTGTGTTCGCATCCCGGTACCGGCTCCCACACCACGTACAGAACAGATTGCCCATACAGCTGATGCGGTTGCCCATATGCAGCCATAGAAAAACTAAATTGCTGAAGATTCACCAGACATAAAATAATAATTAGAGTGTCTCCTGTCACAATATTTTTCGAGACCGACACAGTGCTGTGCTATTCAGCCATTATACATTCAGGATCATGTTTCACGGCCTGCGCAAATCACGTAAAGTCCCAATTCTACTGGAGTCCCGCTAATTGAAGAAAATCAAAGCTGGCCATTGCGTTTGTAGTTGACCTAGATAATGTAGATAAGCGAGCATTGCCAAACTATAGCGATGTGGTGGACCTTATATGTACTAAACAGAACTGGATCATCCATTCTAAATGCTTAAATAATATAAATATTCCAGGGACTGCAGCTTTAACAATCTAACAAAATTAATTACTCTTATCATTAAAGGGACATTCCTGAGTTGTCTGCATTGTAAGATGTTTTCGACTAATAAAATATTTATACGATTAAACTTACATATTAAAGGGACATTCCCCAGTTTGCTGCATTGTAAGATGTTTCCGACTAATAAAATATTTCTACGATTAAACTTACATATTAAATATATTTTCTTGTTTAGAATATCAGTGTCTGTATATTCAACGTGTTTATGGTCATCTTAATATTTGTAAGAAGCCCAAACTGGATTTTGTCTTGAAATAATTTCGTACGTAATTTAACCTAGTGCAAATATTAGAACGATCAGAAACACGTTTAATATACTGCCACTAATATTTTAAGCAGAACAATATATTTGATGTGTAATTACAGTCGTCAAAAAGGCTCTGTTAGTCGATAACATCTTAAAAATTGCAGCAATCTCAGGAATGTCCCTTTAAATTAATTTTCTTGTTTAGAATATCAGTGTCTGTACATTCAATGTGTTTCTGGTCGTTTAATATTTGTAAGAAGCCCAAACTGGATTTTGTCTTCAAATAATTTCTTACGTACGAAAAAAAAGAGGAAATAAAATGAAATTTAACCTAAATACAAATATTAGAACGATCTGAAACACGTTTAATATACAGCCACTAATATTTTATACAGAAGAATATATTTGATATGTAATTACAACCGTTAAAAAGTCTCTGTTAGTCGACAACTTCTTAAAAATTGCAGTAACCTCAGGAATGTCCCTTTAATGTATGATTTTCTTTCTGCGGGAGCCCCGCCCCACACCCCCCCCCCCCCCCCCCCCCAACCCCGATACCCCTTGTTGATTGTGCTTGTATTCAGTTCCATAGTGTCATACCCCAGAAATATAATTATGTATGTATGTTTGTATGTATATATGTATGTATGTATGTATACGGCTGATTACAGGCTGCCACATATAGACTTTAAAACATTTGTTGTTGTTTCTTGTTTTACCGTCTGTACTGCTAATCAACGGATGTGTGCTTCACGGTTGACTATAAATCAGAACAGAACAAAACAGAACTTTATTTACTCTCAGGCCGTAAACCACGGCATATGAGGTACATAATACAATTATACATATATTTTGACAAGATGGCAAACGTATAAGTATTTCACATAAATAAATAAACGTATGACATGTCTCCTTCAGAAAAAAAATGCAAATGGAATGTATTACATTAACCATTCTTAACATGTTTGTTTTCTTTTTCTGTTTAATTATTTAATTCCTACTTCATGTCATGTATTGTCATAGTAAATGCTTCTACAAATGTCAAGCATAGCCTACCCAGAGGCAATTAGATGCATTGATACACAGTAGAGATGTCGGGACTGAATCGGTACTAGTATTCCTGAAGGTGTGAAGATCGGTTATTTGCTGCACCTTATCGCTGTTTGGGATCCGATTTAGGTGACCGCTTATTACAGGTGCATTTACATTATAAATCGTTTGGGAGGGAAAAACGTGGCTGCTTAAGGCAGGTTACCGATGAATACAGGTGGCCGCTAGGACATGTTTGACTATTGTATGTATGTCGAGGTTGACTGCTACATAAATATTAACGCACTTGCGCATGGGATAATTAAATCCTTTCTGGCCTCACAAAGTGTTCCATGCCGTTGCTGGCACAGAATCGCCCGCAACTTTGCAGACTTGCCACGATACCTTTTGAGCTATTGAGGCATCCATAAAAAGGATGCTCTTTAACTCAACTATATGCATGGGGCCTACAAGCTACGCGGTCGATGCCGCTTACGTACATGAAACAGTGTGCAGATCTGTATGTATGTATGTATGTGTGTGTGTGTGTGTGTGTGTCTCTCTCTCTCTCTCTCTCTCTCTCTCTCTCTCTCTCTCTCTCTCTCTCTCTCTCTCTCTCTCTCTCTCTCTCTCTCGTGTCTGTGTGTGTGTGTGTGTGTGTGTGTGTAATATTTATACCCACACTTTAAGAGGTGTATCGGTGATTATCCCGACAGTTTTGGTTGTGGGGTTCTCACGACCAAAACTGTTCGGATATTCACCGGTGCACCGAGTAAGTGTGGGTATAACTGACTTATACCCCACTTAAGGTCGAGTTAATTATTATATTAGATCTATGGCAAATAAAAACTAGAAAGTAGTAAATAAGGAAACCAAAATAATGTGGACCAGTCGTCGTGAGCCTAACATTTTGTTCTCGAGCAGTGAAACTATTTCAATTGTTCGTGTCGCACGTGCAAATGCGGTTTGAGGTAGTTATATCAGTGTGTGTTAGGGCTGTTTGGGGAATTTACTGGATGGGGGGTAGTTGACACCCCTACCACACTAACTACAGCTCCGCACATTGCATGATTTACAACAAACGTATCTAGCTGTAAATATCTCAAGGGAACTATTGTGAATAAGTGCGCATGTGTAATTGAATGACTCTTTCTATTAGTTAAAATATTACGAAAACGTAATTTGAACTTTGGTATATGCCAATGATGACACCCAGCAAACTAATTTTTTGTAGCTTGCATGTTCTATTGGTTCAAATATTACGAAAACTTAGTTTGAACTTTCTTATATGCAAGTGATAAGTGTTACGAAGCAAAACCATTTTTTTTTTGGTCTTATTTTGTAAAGGCGAATTGTGAAAGACGGTCGTGGGTGTGAAATTAGGCCAGCGATAAAAAAAAGAACTTTGAACGCCAGAATCGAGATTCTTTTGTTTAGTTAAATGAACTTCATTTTCTGTGCATTTTAATTTGGACAGTCAAGAAGATTTTATATTCTAACTGCAGGAGGAGAAATGATTTTGGAGACAGTTACGCTGCCGATTCCTGCAAACTCGTCTAAGAACACGTGCTTTGTTTAATGCAGGTTATGGTAACTGGACGTGTAGCACAAGGAACAAATTCATACGTTTTGACCACATACATCCTCGTAAAGAACGTTCAGGTATGTTTATCACAATACCGAAACACATTCCATAGTTTTCACGTGCATCAAGTAGTTGCCCCGTACACGTGCGTGGGGTGTCATTCTCGATTTTGACACTTTACAGAAAAGTCGATTAATCACCGTGGAACATTATTTCTCTCAATGTTTTTTATTCTGTTGACCATACAATTGTTACTGTTTTGTTTTTAGTTATTTTTATTGTTTGAATTTGCGATGCAGCGTATGGAACGCGATGAGCGTCTACGGGCTATTGGCATGCTGTAAACGAGGAGAAGTCAGCGTGAAGTGGCCAACACCTTCAATGTTTCGAAGTCAGTGATTAGCAGACTATGGAACAGGTACCAACAAACCTAAAATGTTGTCGATCTACTCCGTTCAGGTCGTCCCATGGCAACGACAGGAGTACAGGATCGATTCATCCGTAACCAAGCTCAAGTGTAGGGAGCGTCAGAACTCGTCGCTGGTCACGTGTCATGTTTTCAGATAAGTGCCTATTCGCCTTGGGCTTCCTTGACAGGCGTGGTCGGGTCTGATGACGACGAAATAAACGTCAACGTCACAATGCGATTTCATGACAGATTTCTCGGTGGATCGGTTATGGTGATGGTTGGTATCATTATGACTGACAGACACACACCCCTCCCCTCCATATTGTGCAACTTTCAAATTCCACTTCTGACCTACTGTAATACTGAACTACCGGTTGTAATGTTTGCCCAATTAATTCACTATTATCATATAACCATTCCCCACAGCTAATATACCTTGCAATTTTGGCAATTGTAAATTCTTGTTAGAGTTCCCCTACTTTTTTGAAGTATATATATATATATATATATATATATATATATATATATATATATATATATATATATATATATATATATATATATTTGAAGTGTACTTTTTTGAAGTGTGTATATATATGAAAAGTTATGTAGAATTATTGCATCCCAATGACTTACAGTTACGACCAATTGTAGCTGGCCCAGTGTGTGCAACCCACAGACTGAGCAATTTCATTGATATATTGTTGAAACCATTTTTATTAAAAGTAACCAGTTATACAAGAGACACTATGGATTTCATCAACAACCTGCCAAAAAAGACAACGGAAGAAAGCGTACTGGTAACATTTGATGTAACAAAACTATATTCTAGCATACCACATGACCTTGGAATCACCGCAGTGTCATACTGGTTAACCAAATATCCCGAACTTTTGCCAGAACGAATTTCGAAGTCTTTAATTGTAGAAAGCATAAAATATATATTGGAAAACAATATATTTTACTTTGATGGGAAACATTACAAACAGATTAAAGGGACGGCAATGGGTACCAAAATGGCACCAAGCTATGCCACACTGACTTTAGGTTACCTAGAACAAATATTAGAAACTAAAATTACAAATATATTTGGATCAGACTTTCAGCTATATTTCAAGAAGAACTGGAAACGTTTTCTTGATGATTGTTTCATACTGTGGCCTTTGTCCAAACACTGTTTGGAATTATTTCACGAGTTACTTAACACACTGAATAGTAACATAAACTTTACTATGGAAACAGACGCAAAGAAAATTCCTTTTCTAGACACTTTAGTAATCAAGTGTGGACGCATAATAGAAACTGATATATTTTACAAACCAACTGATAGCAAACAGTACCTTTCTTTCTCATCCTGTCACCCGAGTCATACGAGAAGAAGTATACCATATAACCTAGCACGGCGTATCTGTATGATTGTGTCAAATATACAAACACGTGATCAACGTCTCCGGGAACTAAACATGTATCTTAAAACGCGAGGTTATCCAAAACAGCTAATATCAGATAGTATCGAAAAGGCGGTAGTATTAGATAGAAAATATATTTTAAAACCAAAACAAATCGTTTCAGCGAAAAGGCCGCTGGCACTTGTATCCACCCATAACCCGCAGAACCCCGATATATATAAAAAGATCTTGTCAGAATTGCACATTTTAAAACAAAATGAAAAAATGTCATCCATACTAGACTCTATTTCAATTATAAATAGTAAGAGACAAAGCAAAAACTTGAAACAGATACTGATAAAAGCACGATTTGAATCTACAACAGTAGAACATAAATACAGTGTCAAAAAGTGTAACCGAAGTAATTGTGGTACATGCCAACATATTTTAGAAGGCACACATATAGAATTCAACCACAAAGGTTTATTTTGGGTACACAGGGATATGGGTTGTTCGGTTAACAATGTTATTTATGTAATTACATGCCAAGGTTGCAAAGAACAATACATTGGTCATACCACTCAGCTGAGAGCCAGAGTACGCGTACACAAACAGCAAATAAAACAACCTGAAACAAGATGCATACCCTTGAGTTCACATTTAAATAATGTGCGGCACAAAAAGATATTAAATTCACCATTTTCCCATTTTATCACATAGATACCAATGATGAAATGAAAAGAAAGACAAAGGAAATGTATTTTATTAGAAAGTTTTGTCCACTTCTTAATGCTCTTCGTTAGATAAAAGCAACAATGACGTAATTAAATCAATCCCCTTCTACTACAGTAACGTCATAATATGTATAACGTCATATTTAGCAGTTATTTAGTTCCTTTCTGAAGATAAGTAAAGACTGAAACATGTAAAAGGATAATTATTTCTTTAAATTGTTTTTTAAAATACATATATACTGTACACTTGTTTTCTTTTATCATTTATATATATATATATATATATATATATATATATATATATATATATATATATATATAGATATATATATACATATATATATATATATATATATATATATATATATATATATATATATATATATATATATATATATATATATATATATATATATATCGATAGATACATACATACATACATACATACATTAATTTCTGACAATCTTTAGAAGAAACACACTAAATAAGGGATCGTTTTAATACACATTAGCACAGTATTAGATATATCAATCATGGGACACTGGTTTGAACAGGGGAAGTGTCAACGGTTTCGCCAATGGGGTTGGATCCAACGACGCAAACAGCCAAGCAATCATTCTAACAACAGAGCCAGATATAGCCACATGAGGCATACAGTTAACGTGTCCTCTGACAATAAATCTACACTATCTCTTTACTCCACCTTATTCTTAGATATTCCAGCAACAGTGTTGGTAAATTCCTGGACACGCGACAAGGTACTATGCTTCCGATTTTTATCTTATATCTTACGTAAGTTAATTTCTTTTACCTGATTTCACAATAAGGAAACTGATATCGCTGAAATAGTAAACATACATATCGGCCGATAGATACTGGCAAGATACTCTTATGCTATGAATATGAAGTGGCATTAAGTAGTTCGTAGAGTTTCCATAGGTTAGACATCAAGATTAAGAGAACAATCAATTAAGACAACATATTGTCCTAAACTGATAGCCTTGTGTTCAGAAAGACGGGAATATAAAAGCTGTAGAAAAAGATGTTAATCGTGGTGTGACCACTACTAAATCTTCTACAATGTAACACGACCACAGGTGTCCCCAAAGAATGACATCGGATACATTATACTTACGTTATATATCTAACTATTTATATGTATTAGGAGTTTCTGTCTGGGGGTACATTTTTAGTCTAGATAAAAATATATAGAGAAGTTATTACCAGTGATATTGATGGCACCGAAACACGCGAGAGTAATATTCTGTTTATCTCGCCTTCCTCTAAAATACTCAAATTGCATTGGTTATTTAGCGTTGGGCAAAACCTTTATACCCTGCGTGAGGCGAGTCAGATCACTAGTAGGGATGGCACTTGGGTTCCATGTATGCAAATGAGCTAGGTGACGTGACCTGGACGTGGCCTCTTCTGATTGGCTGACCTCTAAGTGTGGGGTGTGACGTCACGGGGATGCTAACCTTGGCCTACTTCGAGTACATAGACCTCTGGGTTAAGGACTTGGACAGCTGTGGGATGGGCGTGGGAACCTGACCTTTGTGTCAGGAAGCACCGGATGTCGGCCAGATTTATGAGTGTGTTAACCGTCGGGGGTTCCTTTGATGTACAGGAAATAGATGATGAGGAAGTCGTTAATGACCCATAGAGTGGTTTCGAATGACGGAGGGTTTATCTGACTGTGACAGCTGTTCCTTTGATGTACAGGAAACAGATGGCGAGGAAGTCGTTAATGGCTTTCAGATGGCAAGATAGCGTGGGTTTTATGATTATGTTAACCGTCGGGGGTCTATACAGGAAACAGATGTGGCGGAAGTCGTTAATCCGATGGCAAGATGGGTTTAATCGTTTTGACGTGTGTGTCAACCAGATGTGAGCATTGGCAACGGGGAGTGGAAAATTCCAAGGCATTTGAAACCTGCCCATATATGGTCATGGCGTGGGAACACCATGAGTCATCCCAGAACGTGTTCAGACACGTCTTGACCTCGAGATAGCGTGGGGACGCTATGGATGGCGTGGGGTGTGACGTCATACCCGAGACATGGCTGTACCCCACATTATGATCGGCATCATTGGTGTCGTGGTTATGACTGGCAGGTATTAGGTTTGTATCCGGGTGTATGCTCTTATCTTTTCGCCTGTGACGATGTTAATTGTTTTAGAGGGCCGTGTGCAGCTTGGTTACGTAATACCCCCACGCGACGGTGGTAGTCCTGTGTCCCACTATGCACTTAGACCAGGTGTGGAGACCATGTGGAGAGTGGTTACGTAATACCTCCGCGCGACCTGGTATCTCTCGCGAACTAGGCGACGACCAGTCTAGGCTTGTAAGGAAATATACCGTCTCTGGGAGTTGTGGAACTATCACATGATAGGTGAGGTACCGCGTTGTGCCCCCAGGCGAAATTCGCTGTCTCTGAGATTTTTGAATAAATAGATAGGATTTTAGATATATCGGGGAGAAACATTGAAAGGCTACCGGGGAACGTTTGTCCGACTGGACTGGTAAATATTTTGTTCTGCTCTTTTGTATAACCTTGATGTGATTGATGTGACTTTAATTATTTTAATACTGTATTATACCAATATTCTTTAGACAGTGTCTCCGGTAATCTGGCGAAGTAAATTCTAGGCTTCACTGTTCTAATATTTTTATACGAGTATTTGGTAAGATAAAGCTTAGCCGGTCATCCTAGAGGACCTAGGTAAACTGTATGTTATTGTCTTTATTGTGATATGTACCAGTATTAATTCTGTATTACAAGGTTACTGAATGAGTATTTAAGGGTTAATTAAAAATTAACCAGTTAGGAATGGAGTTGTAATTCCTTTATTAATTAAGTTCCCCTGGCAGCGTTTCTCAATTATTACACGTGTGTGTGTTGTAATCACGGTGAAGTGATTAGAATAGTGTGTAAACTAGACACCTAGTGGTTAACTAATTAAGTGATTAGCTCTGGGTTGATATTATATTGTTGTTGTTAATTTACTACTGCGGCAAGTACATTTGTCAGCGTTAGAGTTAATAGAGATTCCAAAGAGTATTGTGTTTTGTTGTGTTTTCTAGAGAACAAAACGTGCTATATATATATATATATATATATATATATTCAATTCATATCAATTCTTATCTCTGATTATACCTAGAGCCGAGCCACTCGGGTATTAGCCTGCCTGATACAGAGAGATCTAATAGATATACAGTTAGGAGATATATTTGGATAATCGTGTTTTATTCAGTTACGGGTATTATAGGATCCCCGTGACACCGGGTATCAACTGGTATGCAGACGTTTCACTAACCACTACCTCCCACTGTCCTGGACAGGAAGCCCCACAGTTTAAGTGGATTAGTGTTAGACCAGATAATCTCAACAACTAAATACTATCCCCACTGTCCTAGACAGCCCTAGATAACTGTGTGTGTGTGTGTGTGTGTGTGTGTGTGTGTGTGTGTGTGTGTGTGTGTGTGTGTGTGTGTGTGTGTGTGTGTGTGTGTGTGTGTGTGTGTGTGTGTGTGTGTGTGTGTGTGTGTGTGTGTGTGTGTGTGTGTGTGTGTGCCCAGGATAGCGTAATTGGATAGAGATAGAGGTACGGAAAATAAAGATAAACAGTGTTCCTTGGTTTTAAACTTTATTTTACAAAGAAAACATTAGCCAGTTGCCACAGAGGCTATCAGATGTATAGCTCTTAAAATACACACTGGGGGCTTGTCCGGAATCTGAAACGGGACATGCATATTTAAAAAGTATTGTTTGTAAATGGGGGCTAGAAATTAACTAGAAGTAGCAACGTTGTAGAAAAAAATAATAAGTGCGTCATACCTAAACATGGATAAGAATTTGCTGGATAGGCCTACGCTCAGTGTAGTGGAGATTAAGCGAGCGCGTAAGGCCGAATTAGTTGAAATCGCGAGTGAGCGAGAAATTGATTTAAAATCAGCTAAAACATTAGGTGATATAAAGACAAATTATCCAGGAAGTTTTTGGTGATAGCCCTGTTATGGAAGAAAGTGAGATTGTTCCAGAGATAGAGATAAATGAGTTGAGTATGGAACAACAGTTAGCTTTGAAAAAACTTGAGTACGAAAGAGAAGAACGTGCATTAGATAGAGAAGTGAGAGAGAGAGAGATAGAGAGAGAGAGAAGAGAGAGAGAGAGAGGGGTAGAGAAAAAGAAGAGAGAGAGAGAGAGAGAGAGAGAGAGAGAGAGAGAGAGAGAGAGAGAGAGAGAGAGAGAGAGAGAGAGAGAGAGAGAGAGAGAGAAGAAGATAGAGATAGAGAGAAAGGAAGATAGAGATAGAGAGAGAGAGAGAGAGATAGAGAAGAGAGAGAGAGAGAGAGAGAGAGAGAGAGAGAGAGAGAGAGAGAGAGAGAGAGAGAGAGAGAGAGAGAGAGAGAGAAGAGAAGAGAGAGATAGGGATAGAGAATTCCAGTTAGCAAAATTAAAAGTGGAACATGAGTTAAAGTTGAATACTGAGGAAATGGGTTTAACATGTCGGAGGCTTATAGATCAGTGCCTGTGTTTGACGACCAGAAGGTAGATATGTTCTTCAACTTTTTGAACGGGCCGCCAAGCAGCTAAATTGGCCTCAGTCTCAGTGGACATTGTTAGCCATGTCTAAGTTTAACGGGAAGGCTATCGTAGCTTATAATTCAATGAGTGATGAGCGAGCAAGTCAGTACGACCTTGTTAAGTGTGCAGTGTTGAGGGCTTATGAGTTGCGATCTGAGGATTATCGTTTACAGTATAGCGAGTTGAGAAAAACGCAGGGTCAGTCTTATAGTGAGTTCGTGGCTAAGAAAGCAGGGATGTTTGATAAATGGGTGGTTTCTCATCAGGTAGGGTCATATACCGAGTTACGGGAATTGTTGATCTAACAGGACATTAAAAATGGATTACCAGTTAGCTTACGTATTCATTTAGAGGATCGTGATATCAAAAACATAGAGGAGGCAGGCATAGTGGCAGATGATTATGTGTTAATACACAAAGCTCAGGCAGTACATGGTAGCTCTATACAACAGGGTGATAAGAAGAAATTTTAGCCAGGTTTTTCCCGGGAAAGTAACTATCGGGGAGAGTCATCTAGTTGGTCAGCTAGTCAGGCAAGGAATGCACCTGGTGGGCAAAGTAAGGATAAACCTGCATTATCAGCCAATGCACGAACCTTTCGTCCACATTGCAGTTACTGTAAAAAGGATAACCATCTTGTCGGGGACTGTTTTAAAAGGAAACGCGATAATGCGCAAGTGGTCGGTTTAGTGAGGTCAGCTCCGTTAGCGAGAGAGTTATTGGTTAGTCCCATGGCAGAGAAAGTAAACCCGTATGTGTTCACTGGTATGATTTGTGATGTAAAACAAGAGTTGAGTCCTAAGGCAATATCAATCTATCTAGATACAGGGTGTAACCAGTCTCTTATAACGTCAGATTGTTTAGCTGGTATTGAGAATTCAGATACAGGACGTAGTTTCGCCTTAACCTCAGTTACTGGGGAAAATATGGTTCTCCGGTTACATAATGTTTTCTTGTGTTCGAAGTTTCTGACGGGACCAGTCATTATGGGTGTTGTGAAGGACTTGCCTTTTGAAAACATAGGAGTTTTGTTGGGTAACGATTTGACTAGTCAGTGTTGCCAGCCACAAGGTGACCAATTGTTAATTGAAGACAGCCCGTTACCAATAGAAGAGTGTGAGGTTGATGAGATTAGATATCCTGCGTGTGTAATGACTAGGGCTATGGCCGGAAGGGTAGCACGAGACCCAGAGGAAAATTGTGATTTGTCTGATACGTGTGTGAGCCATGAACTTGGAGTGGATGAGGTTATCAGTAAAATGGTAGATAAGTCAACTGCGGAACTAAATGTGGTGGAACCTGTTGACCTCCCGCAGAGGGGAAATGAACCAGTTGTATTTGATAGAGGGGACTTACCTTGTAATAGACAAGAGTTAATCCTAGAGCAGGGGGCTGATCAAAATGTGTTGGCAGCTCACACTACATTGTTAACTGACGGTGAGATGGAGGATCAGATGTCAGGTTATTATATGGACAAGGGAGTATTAATGAATAAGGGTGTGGAGAAGGTTGTGCCTGATATTGAGGTAAAAGATAGTTGGTTAAACAAGGATAATGCCGAAAACCTGCTGATTTATGTAGGGAGAGTTAGAGATAGGTTGTGGCAGGCGACCGAACTAGCTAGGAAGCATCTGAGCTATGCTCAGAGCAAAATAAAATCAGTCTTTGATAGGAAGGCTAGGAGTCGGGAATTTAAACCAGGGGATAAAGTGCTGCTGTACCTTTCCATTAAAGGGGGTTCATTACAGAACCGGTATTTCGGTCCCTATGTTGTGCACA
Source organism: Gigantopelta aegis (assembly GCF_016097555.1). Taxonomy (NCBI): domain Eukaryota; kingdom Metazoa; phylum Mollusca; class Gastropoda; order Neomphalida; family Peltospiridae; genus Gigantopelta; species Gigantopelta aegis. The sequence goes on along the minus strand of NC_054708.1, from coordinate 42,737,044 downwards.
AACGGGTTAATGAGACAGGGTATGTGATAAACACTCCTGATAGGGTTAGGAAAAGTAGGTATTGTCACATCAATTTGCTAAAAGGTTATTTTGACAGACTGCCGATAGTTCCAGTGTTACCTGTCCAAATTGAGAGTCACTCAATTTCCTGTGATGACGTCAAGACTGCAGAGATCAAATTAACCAACAGCCAGATTCTAGCAGACTTGAGTTCTTATCTACAGCACCTTGACAGCCCCCAGCGAGCAAAGTTGACTACGTTGATTCAAGACAATGTTTCCATTTGTCAGGACTTTCCAACGGTTACCAATACCTTAATCCAGGATGTGCGCTTGGAACCCAACGCTACACCGATTCGACAGCATGCCTATCAAATAAACCCTGTAAAACGTGCGGCACTAAAGAAGGAATCGAAGTTCCAGTGGTCAGATGAATGCGAGAAGTCATTCAACCGTCTTAAGCAGATGCTCTCCTCGTCTCCCGTGATAGCAGCACCAGACTACCAAATGCCTTTCAAGCTGGCTGTGGATGCCAGTGACGTGGGAGCTGGAGCTGTGCTGTTCAAAGAAGACGAAAATGGACTGGACCATCCTGTCAGTTTCTTCTCCAAAAAGTTTGACAAACACCAGGTGAACTATTCCACTATAGAGAAGGAAGCTTTGGCCATGGTACAAGCTCTGAAGCATTTTCAGATCTACGTGAAATCGGCATTGCATCAAGTGGTTGTCTTTACTGATCATAATCTGCTTACTTTCATTCACAGAATGAAAGCCACCAACCAGAGAGTTTTGAGATGGAGTCTTCTTCTGCAGGAATTCCCAATTACCATTGAACACATCAAGGGCACATCCAATGTAATCGCTGATGCCCTGTCCCGAAGTTGAACGTTGTGATAATGTGTTGACGTTCTTGATTCTGTTTTTGTTTTTTTATATATACTATTGTATACCAGGGACTCAGAGACTCAGTGTGATTACTGGTAGTCACCTTATTACTATGTGTTATAAATGCCCGGATGCGTCGGTTAACGCACATTTTGTTTTGTTTAAATGTAGTATATTTCCCTAATCCTAGAGTAGAGGAAATATCCTTTTTGAGGTGGGGGTGTGTGACGGAAAATGCTCTTATCTTTTCGCCGGTGGCGATGTTAATTGTTTTAGAGGGCCGTGTGCAGCTTGGTTACGTAATACCCCCGCGCGACGGTGGTAGTCCTGCGTCCCAATATGCACTTAGATCAGGTGTGGAGACCATGTGGAGAGTGGTTACGTAATACCTCCGCACGACCTGGTATCTCTCGCGAACTAGGCGACGACCCGTCTAGGCTTGTAAGGAAATATACCGTCTCTGGGAGTTGTGGAACTATCACATGATAGGTGAGGTACCACGTTGTGCCCCCAGGCGATATTCGTTGTCTCTGAGATTTTTGAATAAATAGATAGGAGTTTAGATATATCGGGGAGAAACATTGAAAGGCTCCCGGGGAACGTTTGTCCGAATGGACTGGTAAATATATTTTTCTGCTCTGTTGCATAACCTTGATGTGATTGATGTGACTTTAATTATTTTAATACTGTATTATACCAATATTCTTTAGACAGTGTCTCCGGTAATCTGACGAACTAAATTGTAGGCTTCACTGTTCTAATATTTTTATACGAGTATTTGGTAAGATAAAGCTTAGCCGGTGATCCTAGAGGACCTAGGTAAACTGTATGTTATTGTCTTTATTGTGATATGTACCAGTATTAATTCTGTATTACAAGGCTACTGAATGAGTATTTAAGGGTTAATTAAAAATTAACCAGTTAGGAATGGAGTTGTAATTCCTTTATTAATTAAGTTCCCCTGGCAGCGTTTCTCAATTATCACACATGTGTGTGTTGTAATCACGGTGAAGTGATTAGAATATTGTGTAAACTAGACACCAGGGCCCGGTTGTTCGAAACCTGGGTTAGCGTTAATCCTGGGTTAAGTGCCTAACCCAGAGTTAAATTTAATCACCGATTGAAAAATGCGTTGTTCGAACGTTGGTTAGCGCTAACCCTGAGTTAAATATACCCTAACCATGGGTTAAAGTTAAAGCAGCTGTGATCTGCGGTTAAATGTCTAACCAGTGATTAAGAGTGGCGAATTTGATTCCATTTGTATGTTTAGATGCGTTTTAAATGTAAAACTGTCATGAAATAGAGTATCGGCATAAATTACAATGACGTCAAATTCCCGCGAAAAAATAATGAATGGCGTAGAATAGCAGGTTCATTGATTTTAATTTTGGATTGGGAGGGTGGAGGGTGGTCAATATCGGGAAACACATTGATCTGTATTAACCGTCTCTTATCATTAAATTGTCCATCAAATAACAGTATGAAGAATTAAAACACATGATCCAAGTCATTCGTCAAAGGTACCAGACGTTTCGTACCCAAGCCAGTTCGCCCCAAGTCAGTTCGCTCCCAGTTGAGCGCTAGCCTGAGGTAGTTGCGTCATAGGATCGAATCACCTCAGTAGACCCATTCTCCGATTTTTTAAAATATATGTTTTGCTGTCTCAACTATTTCTGAGTTCGCCCCCACCCCCTCCCCCGTTAATATGTCCAATATTAAATAAAGATGATTTTGTTGAAAGTTGTTTGTTCGTTTCACCAAAAGGATCAAGAAATTAGGTTGCTGCTTTGATGACAACACTATTATGCATGCCTCACGCGAGGTCCAAATAGAGCGAAGTCACTTCTCTCACAAATTTTGAGAGGGCGAATTTTTTTAACAAGAGGGAGCCTTGATTTATTTTTCATTTAAACATAACAACAAAATACAGTAGAATCTCGTTTGCTCGACCTCAGAAGGGTCGATCACACCGCAACGCTCGAACCAAAAACGAAGTCCCGAGTTTTTTGTCCGGTAAACCCGTATATTAACTGATGATGGGTCGAATACGTCCAGAGTCGACTATAAGGCTTCGCTCGAACTAAATTATCGGTCCCTTCTGTGTTGTGTTATTAGCTATATTTCCCTCAAACTGGTGATACATCAAATATCAAATGGAAAACCACCGAAAAGGACAAACAATTGCCGCGCTTGCGCAGTTGGTTATTACAACCTTTGGATTATAATAATTTAGGCGGAACGAGTTTTAGATGGATCGGAGAATCGCGACACTACCCAAGCAATCCTTTCTTTGCCATACCTGTCATGTTGTGTGTTCAGCCAGCGGCTGTCGGTAAACCTCTTTCAAGTACAGCTAGTGTCACGGTGCCTTTTCGATGAACCGTGATACCAATCAAACAATTGGCCTCGGCGGGAACGTTACTCTGAACACGTCTACCAGACCAGTTTTCAATGAAACCAGGGGCGAGGTATTCAGCTATCATCACTTCGGCAAGGGCTTCTGTATCACACAATCGGAGTAATTTCTAATAAATCCTTTCACTCTGATATTTTTTTATATAACACATTGATGAAATGTTTAAGTTTGCAGTTACCAAAATAATATGGTAACAGGTCGTTTCGCCCTTATTACTAGTTCACCCGAGTCGTTTTGAATAGGGTTGATTCGTACCTCTAACCGAGTCGTTTCGCCCCATGTTTCGATTCGCACTAATTTTTATTTTGTTAATAAAGTACATTTATTTATTGATTTGTCCTATATCCATTGATTTTTGGATGTCACACATTGCGTGTTTATATTTACAGATAAAAATAGTATAATTTTGTTTATTTCCAGTATCATTTACTCAAGCTATATACATGAAATACGTACAGGCCTTAGATAATATACAGACAATGTATTCACATTAATAATTAAAAGGACATTCCTGAGTTTGCTGCATTGTAAGATGTTTCCGACTAATAAAATATTTCTATGATTAAACTTACTTATTAAATACATGTATATGTTCTTGTTTAGAATATCAGTGTCTGTATATTCAATGTGTTTCTGGTCGTCTTAATATTTGTAAGAAGCCCAAACTGGATTTTGTCTTCAAATAAATTCGTACGTACGAAAATATAATATTTTAGGAAATAAAATAAATTTAACCTAGTATAAATATTAAAACGATCAAAAACACGTTTAATATACAGCTACTGATATTTTATGCAGAAAAATATCTTTGATATGTAATTAAAATCTTTAAAAAGGCTCTGTTAATCGATAACATATTTACAAGTTGCAGCAAACTCAGGAATATCCCTTTAATTTATGAACAGTCACACTGCATACTACTATGTGATGTGGTTTCTCATTAAATATACTACATACCCAGGTTAAACGACTCGGTACGAATGAGATTTAGGGCGAACCAACTCTGGGTGAATAGGACTAAGGGCGAAACAACGCAGAGTTCGAAATGGTTTTAGGGCGAAACGACCCGGATTCTAATAATACTTTTTTAATAGTATGTATCTAATGCTTTCGAGACGTTTCGGCCCCGCTACACATTCGACCCCAGACGTTTCGGCCCCGGTTATTGTTGTTTTATAAATCAAATTATTCAGTCACTTGTGTTTTGTTATTAAATTTTATCGTAAGTATTGTAATTTCTTTCTCTCGTTCTCTTTCTTTCTTTCTTTCTTTCTTTCTATCTTTTTGTGATTATTATTATTATTTTCAATTGAACATAATATCCGAGTGTTAAACCAACCAAAACTGTATTTAGCTTTGATAATCCAAAAATAAAAATGAACTGATTTTCTTGTTTGCGTAAATACAATTTAATAAATTGCAATAAATTGTTTTGCGTTTGTTCTATTTAATTATATTTCCAGGTAGACCCTTCCCATAATAGGGGCGCTTTACATGTGGTTAGAATTGGAACCACTGATGTTTGACGTCCGTAGGGGTTACATATGTACAGAAATTAAGTACGATCACAAAGAATGTTTTCCATGCGGAGCACTCACTCAGGGTTTGGAGTCGGTATCTGGATTAAAAATCCCATTCCTCGACTGGGATCCGAACCAAGTACCCACCAGCCTGGAGACCGATGGCTTAACCACTGCGCCACTGATGCCGGTAGGTAAATTGAAAGTAGCATCATTAAGACATGTTCTAGTTCAGTTCAGTTCAACTTTATTTTCGTGCTTATATCCCATTAAAGTTCAACCAAGCTATCCTGGACACACATCTCAGTGTTCTAGCATTTAAAAGAAACGGCAAAAACACATGGATGCACAATTCCTGAACCTAGTCTGAGTTGTTTGTGATGGCATCGTGGGTTAGGTAAGTTCTGTCTTGTATCACTCTCTACCGCTTGAATCGTTAGTGAAACAATGTTAAAACATAATATACAAACATGAACGTCTAAACATACTAAACGTAAGTTTCGCTTCCTTATTTTATCACCATATTATTTATCAGTGATATTCTACATGAACGCGATGACGTACATGTTTATGTGTATGTGTGTGCGTGTCACGGTGTATAGTATGCATGTAGGCCTGTTGTATGTATGCGCGCGCACGTATGTGTGTGTGCGCGCGCGCGCGCAATGAATGTTATTCGACAAATTAATGTTACAAATTTGTATTTTATTTATATTATTACCGGTGTTACTATACCAATTACAGCATGTATCTGTATACACGAACACGTCCTGACACCTATCTAATTCAACTTTCTAACTTATGTTACGGAAATATCCGATGTTGACCGAATGGTTCGGTCGAACTACCCGATGGGTCGAACCCTTTCTCGAGCACCGACGGGGTTCGAGCCAACGAGATTCAACTGTAACCCAATATTATTTTATAATTTCGACATCTTGATATGTTGA
>NC_054708.1:42721274-42726274 GCF_016097555.1 Gigantopelta aegis | reverse complement strand
GTTATCGAGGTTCTGGTTGATGGCAATCACAGAGAGGTTTCTGTGGTGTCTTCCTTCCGTGAATAGATTGGTGATGCGAGGGTCTTTTCCAGCTGTAGACATCAGATCGTCCAACACGATGAGATTTCTGACTCTAGGATCCAAATAACGATCCTTTTCCAAATTCTCGGGTATGCCTTTAACAAATTGCACTCCAGCAACCATTTTTATCGTATCATAGAGAGGTTGCCATCGTTTGTAGTCCAGATGATGCGTTGAGGGGGCGGGTGGATTTTACTATCCCTTAGCAGTTTGTACAACAAAAATGTTTTTCCACTCGACGTGGGTCCCGACACGATCATGGTGAACAGATGTAACAATCTTAAGGGCTCCTGTTGCTGCTGCTGCTGCTGCTGCTGCTGCTGCTGCTGCTGCTGCTTCTGCTTCTGCTGTTGTTGCTGCTGCTGGCAAGGCTTATTTTCAGATTCCAAGAGTCCATGTTTATTTTGTACGTGCCGAGTTAGGCCGTAGGTCCAAACATCTTTTTCTCTCACAAATGTGACACTGATTCATGATGTTGACTGTTGAAGTGATCGACGTGAACTGGCGATGTTGAAACTGCCATGCCCCCTTTTATAGTCTTCTCAGAAATGCTTGTGTCGTATTTTAATCATGCCAGTCCTTTCTCGTCATTTCTGTTCCACGCCGCTCTGTCCTCGTTTCCGTTTCTGCTCGGCCTTGGCTTGCTCTACCACCTTTTGCGTTGGAGAGACCATGACGACTTTAGGTGACGGGGGCTTGTTCTGTTCCTCTTTTTCCTTTTTCCAAGTGGGATCGTAGAGTTCTAGACATCGATCCACGCTGTACATCATCTGACTTTTCCCACCACGTTGCACTGGAAAATAAGGCTGAAGTTTGCCTTGGGCTTGCAACTTGTAAAAGTGGGCCGGGAACGTACAACTTGTACTGGTCTGACATGTTGCTTCTCTGAAGGTTCTAACTCAAATGACGATGTTACCCATTGCCCTTTTATTTATACTCTCTATAATTTCGCGCATGCGCACAAAGATTAAATTAAATGTGATACGTGTGACCAATGTCCCCATCCCAAAACATAGCTCATGCTGCTGCTGCTACTGTTGCTGTCCATTCTAGAATATCCCGATGCCATCTTTGGAGTGTACGTCTTCTCTCCAGCGTTGCTGAGCGAATGGCAAGCGTCCTGAATTTGGGATTTTTATAGGTCCCAAGGTAGCGTCCCCATGCTATCTCGAGGTCAAGACGTGATTGAACACGTTCTAGGATAACTCATGGTGTTCCCACGGCATGACCATATATGGGCATGTTTCAAACGCCTTGGAATTGTCCACTCCACGTTGCCAAGGCTCACATCTGGTTGACACACACGTCAAAACGATTAAACCGATCTTGCCATCTGATTAACGACTTCTGCCCCATTTGTTTCCTGTATAGACCCCCGACGGTTTAAACACTCATAAAACCCACGCTATCTTGCCATCTGATAGCCATTAACGACTTCCTCGTCATCTGTTTCCCTGTACATCAAAGGAACAGCTGTCACAGTCAGATAAACCCTCCGTCATTCGAAACCACTCTATGTGTCATTAACGACTTCCTCATCATCTGTTTCCTGTACATAAAAGGAACCCCCGACGGTTAACACACTCATAAATCTGGCCGACATCCGGTGCTTCCTGACACAAAGGTCAGGTTCCCACGCCCATCCCACAGCTGTCCAAGTCCTTAACCCAGAGGTCTTTGTACTCGAAGTAGGTCAAGGTTAGCGTCCCCGTGACGTCACGCCCCACGCTTAGAGGTCAGCCAATCAGAAGAGGCAACGCCTAGGTTACGTGACCTAGCTCATTTGCATATACGGTACCCAAGTGACGCACCTACTATTCAAATCTCTTATACCCCATTTGTAACATCGGACGATTATTATTGTATTAATGTGCCATGAAAAAAAAATCGTCTGTTACCTTACAATAACACTAAATTGGGTACATAACGTTGCTATTGAAATTTTATTTTTGAACATTATTATTGCTGGTGGATGTGTTTGAAGTCAATTTTGTAATTAAACATGTAGACAAGATAAATTCGTTGTAGAAGCATCACGAGGGGTTTATTGATTTTTTTTATACCCTCTGTATGTCTTGTACCCCGAGCATCTACAACATATATTACTCATAGGCCCTAAATAAATATATAAATTGTGTATCTTTATCGTGATGCAAAACCTTATATATATAGAGAGATAGAATTTCACAACGTTTTCAAATTCCATTAAAACGTTGTGAAATTCTTATTATATATTAATCCGATACACTTCATTCTAATAACTTATATATATATATATATATATATATATATATATATATATATATATATATATATATATATATATATATATATATATATATATATATATATATATATATATATATATATATATATACATAGATACATATATATATACATATATACATACATACATACACACATACATAGATTGATAGATAGATATATTGTGCTCACACGAATGATTTAAACAGTATTATTGGAAACCTAGTCAGAAATACACGAGTCGAGTCCAGCCATAAACGTTGTGGCTTGATGAAGATTGATGGGGCAGGTACGCTACCCTCCCTTTGAAAAACATGTGATACCATACGCCAATATCTGCACACACGTGCATATGTCTCACGAATATCTGCACGAGTGTGTATATTTTTAAGTTAGTGGTGTTTTTGGTTTTTATAAACTGTCATGATGCCATTGATATACACAAGGAAAAATATAAATAGAGGATAATAAACGAGTTACCAGTTATTATCAAATTTATGTCCCGAGTGAAATTATTTCACAAGGGACATACATTTGATAATAACTGATACCGAGTTTGTTATTATATTTAGTATTGCTTTAACTTTGTATTTTATTCACGGTTCACAGATAATTTTCAAAACCAAAAGTTCTATATATTTTGTAAAAAGATAAAATAATGAATTGCATTGAACTACCATTTTATTACAAGTGTAACACTGAAACCAGAAAGACGTAAACGTAATCGCTTTAAACTATGTGTCATCATTGTGTGTGCTTTGCCAGAATGTGATGACGTCATATTTAGTACCGATAAGGTGATAGGTTTGTCGGCGTCAAATCGTTCAATAGTAGTGTACATTAATCCATGAAATTATGATTTTTATTTTCCATTTTATGAGTGCCTGCTGGGGTAATAAATATAAAATTATACATCTGGAAATTAAATAAGCACAACTTGAATTGTATTGCAGCTAAAAAGGTATCTAGAAATAATTCTCCGTACTTATGGTTTCTGTCTTTTTCTCTAGAATACATCAAATATTGATGTAACGACAGTGTTACTGTCAGTATTGTTGAATATCTTCTGCATATATAGCACATTAATTTGTATCATCGAAATGTCCACAACTACTAGCATAGTATAGACAGGTGTGGCTTACATGTAAGTAGTGCTTAATTAATTTCCAGGTGTATAGTTGTACTGATAAGCCATTGCAGAATTAACATTTAAAAGTACGTTGCTGCAATCTGATAACACTTTCCATTTTATCTGATAGGAGACACAAAAATGCATTCAGTATAAAAACTTGCTAGACACGAGCTGACCATCAGAAGGACGTTGGACTCTGGACCAACTGATTTCATAATGCTGTGTTAATCCAATTTTATTGTGTGGGATATTGCATAATCTGTGGACTATGGAATGGATGCTGGGTCTGATGTTAGTCGTCACAGTGTGTCCACTGACTAAAGCTTCGACTTCACATCTGAAAGCAGTGAATCTATATTCGATTTCGGTGTTTATCTGGATGACATGGTATTGAATATTTCCAGTATACAACTTCCTGCAATTGGCCACAGCATGGTGGGTGTTGATTTCGGCCAACTGAATGCTCAGATTGAGAGTCTTGCAGGGGATAACTTGGATTCACTGTTGGAAGAATTGAAAGGATTTCACGACATGAAGGATGGTGGTGAGTAGTCATGGGTCCGCCGAAATATTGGACCGAAACGTCCCTGAAATGGCACTGAAAATATAGCAAAGGAGTCATATTGTGTTTTGCCCATTCCATGGCTAAAAGTAGAGTCAGTTATTGAGGATTCATGTCCATTTTAAAATGTTTAAAACTTTTAAAAGTCTAAAATTGTGTATATCAATTGCGCTTGTAAAAGAAGTTAGCAGCAGACGTTTGGCGCCATTCACAGTGTTTTATGTTTAATTCGATATCTTGCTCATTGCTCTCATTTAAGTCTGTTTGCTTCAAACTAGGTAAATGATTAAGGGTTATGATCTATTACCATTCAGGTATTAAAATGTTATAATATGAAATGGCCTAAAGTGCTTATTTCAAACTTGGTACTACTAGTGTCAATAGTTTTCTGACTGCTAATTATTTAAAGTGATACACAATTTTCTCCTCGCTTCAAACTTGATAAAATGTCAAGATGACGAGTGGCAATTTAGACAAACAGGTGCTTTGTTGGACATGTCTACATTTCAAAAGGTTGTCGTTAAACGTTCATTTGTTTATGCATTCATTCATTCATTTACGTTTTAAAATGTCAACTTTTTACTCTGCATGATAGCACATGTCTCAGGACAAGATACTTTATTTTACTTCCGAATACATATGTTTTCGTATGTATTAAATTCTGGAGGGTATTATTAATTTAGGGCCACATACGACTACCAGGAACTCTGGTCTTCAATATACAGACACTAATATTCTATAGAATCATTATGTAGTTTAAATCGTTAAAAGGTTCTATTTACCGCAGACAGTACTGCAAATATAACGACCTTTGAAAGACCAGTCGTGGAGCACTAGTTGGAATGCAAGACCCCAAGCACCACAAGCATGTGCTCTACCGACTGACAACCTGCTTTTGTTTTCTTCTTTCTTTTTTTCTGAAGCTACTTTTGTGTTACAGACAGCGAATCGCCGGAGAGT
>NC_054708.1:42648399-42716074 GCF_016097555.1 Gigantopelta aegis | reverse complement strand
CTTTGACAATGGTGGTTTATTTTGTAGTAAAAAATAATATATACTTATTGCTGGCTTAAAATTACTGGGATGGATATTATTATGGAACATTGCGATGTATGCCTGTTTCATCAATACTAAAAAATCAGGTACGTTTGTTTCTAAAGTTCTAAGATGAATTCCTGACGTGACGCGTTAATTATTACGTAACCACCAGCTCGCCAGAGGGCGTATTTACTGCGATAGAACAAATTGTCTGCGCCCGTTATATATAATAGCTGTCACATATTTTAACCATTTTATTAATTAAATATAATAATATATTTGTTGACATTAAGCAATAATGTGCATTATATATCACTGAACATGCATGCCAGTCCAAAAGCCTTGCATGAGCATTCCTTTAAGAAGAGTATGTGGGGGTAATGGGTTTGTATTCTCATTCTATACCAGATTTTGAAAACCGTCAGTCTAAATTTGTGTTGGTGTTTTAATAAATAAACATTCCTTTTATTCTTCTCAACTGGTAGAATATATGTTCAGGCCCGGGTGTGGGGTGAGGCTGTATATACTGGTACATAAATCCAAAAATGTGCTTATGTTCCCTTCCTTCTACACTAAAGCACCCCCCCCCCCCCCCCCCCACACACACACACACACTTGATATATTTTTCCCTTTGACTCTTCCAGTACATATATTAATTTGTTGCCCTTTGGATTATATTGCTTGATATACGTGGAAACCAGTATCAATTTGAATCTCTATATAAAGATCAAGGCATGAACATGATTATTTTCTGTTGTTAACCTTTTATTTCTAACTTTGGTTGATAAATCAATGGAAGGTGAACTGCTGGCATTAGCATGTAATATAATCGAAGTCTACGAGGTCATCAATATATCAAACTATACAATTAAAACATTTTACTACATGTAGGCTGCTTTGTTTTGAGTTTACCAGATTAGTTAGAAATTCTGAAACATGTCGGGGAAAGTGCCTAAAACGCCCACTGCGCCTAAGAAGCCCACTACCATTTTCGCACGTTTTCCGAAAGATTGATGTTGTAATTACGTCATAAATGTTTTGTCCACGTGTTCTGTAACCTTGTGCAATGCATATTGATAGCTAAAGAAGTAGTGGCACTAACCAAAAAACAGAAATGTAATTTGATACTTTTTCTAACTATTTTTCCATAATTTCAAAGTGTGATATCTGACACATTTTTATAGATAGTACATAACTTAAAGGGTGTCCGTCATAAGCAATCTCTTTTGTGCATATTTTTGCAATAAATCAAGTAAAATGAATCTCCATATTTAAGCAACGCTCTTCTAAACTAAAAGCGTGCTTGTGCTCAAAAAAACGCACACCTCTGATGTTCCTAAAACGCACAGTGGGTGTGCGTTTTAAGAACAGAGGTGGGCGTTTTATGAACATATTAAGCTGATGTGATTTAGTTGTTATTTAGTATTTACATTAACTTTAAATAACATAAAATGTTGATTGTTTATCTAAAATCGGTTAAAGAGCCTACTAAACTTAGACGCCGATGACCTGTCTGGACATAACATGATGATACCAGAACTCACTGTAGAAAATAAGGAGAAGGCCGTTTTCAGTCTTGAACAGGCTGTTTTAGGTCATGTTCAGTCAGTGGTGGAAATGAGCACACTGTAGTGGTGTAAGGGGCTCTGGTCACGATGTTGGTGTTGTGGAACAGGCGGTTTAGGTCATGTTCAATGAGCAGTCGGTGGAAATAAGGGGCTCTGGTCACGATGTTGGTGTTGTGGAACAGGCTGTTTTAGGTCATGTTCAGTCAGTGGTGGAAATGAGCACACTGTAGTGGTGTAAGGGGCTCTGGTCACGATGTTGGTGTTGTGGAACAGGCTGTTTTAGGTCATGTTCAGTCAGTGGTGGAAATGAGCACACTGTAGTGGGTGTAAGGGGCTCTGGTCACGATGTTGGTGTTGTGGAACAGGCTGTTTTAGGTCATGTTCAGTCAGTGGTGGAAATGAGCACACTGTAGTGGTGTAAGGGGCTCTGGTCACGATGTTGGTGTTGTGGAACAGGTTGTAGGAGAGCATGGGGAAACCGTGATAGAATGTACACCATTACAAAACTCGCAACAAATCAAACGGCAAATACTAGCACTCCCCCCCCCCCCCCCCCCCCCCCCCCCCAATTCCTAAGGCCGAACCTCGTAGTAGGAATAAACATGCCCAGGCAGCAGAGCTGTTAACTTCGTCCCCATATAAAAACGCATTAACTGAAAAAGTTGCATTGAGGGAAAGAGGTATGGAGAGGGTGTCAGGGAAACGAATGACAAGAAGCAAGTCGTATTGGGGCAGCAAGAGTTATGGTATGAGAAAGGAAAAGACTAAAAAAAAAATTAGTCACCAGGGGTGGATCCTCTGCTCGGACAAGAGTGATAACACGTTTTGGAGCAAGTGTAGGTAAGGGGTATGAAGATGGTAAGGAAGCAACGTCTGCATATTTCTGTATTTACTATCAAGAGAAGTACAGTCATCCACCGACAGAAGATCGGCTACAGTGCCAGTCATGAAGCATGTGGCAATGGGGTTTTTGTTTGTGACTTGTGTTGTTAAATCGCAAATGTAGTTATATCTGTAAATATACGACCAGGAAACGTTAAATGTTACAAGTTTTTATTGCCACATGAATTTACAACAAAACGTCTTGTTTACTGAAGTCGAATATGATGGGGTGCGTCTTGTGAACAGAGGCGTGCCTCTTGAGAACAGTGTCCACAAAAGGCCCACTTAATTTATGCCTAACCCTATTTTTCTGTCATTATTTAAGAACAGAAAGTAATATACACGTATAATTCCCAGGATCCAAACATGATTATTAATTAAATCGGCTGTCATAGTTTGTGTAGTTATAAACACAGACTTTCGGGATGTACATGTCATCAATGTTAAGGGGGTGCCTTATAGGCACTTTCCCCTACACTGCAGCTTTGGTAAGGGGAATGCTAAATGACGAAGACAAACAAAATTTTAGTATTGTTTTATGGGAGAGTTGCAAAAGTTTCAATCAAGCATTAGTGCAATATTAAAAAAAAGAGAAAAAAAGTGGACATCAGCTTTTGCGGGAGGGTTCGAAGCCCCCGAACACCCCCACCCCCACCCACCCCAAAAATACGGGCCTGATAATTAACAAATAAATAAGTTTTTGATATTATTAAAAGTTTTTTCTTCATATTACAACATGTAAACATCAATTTCATTTACTAAAATATCTGGGAGGCACAGTAAATCCTTTACTGGAGACTCTATCCCTCTTGCATCGCCATAAAGAGGACGCGCGCGCAGTTCTACCTTTTAAGGCTTTAGTATTTTTATATACTGCATTATCGATTACTTCAGAGACAATCCAAGTCACGCTGCATAAATTGGCTGTTCTAACATTTTTCTTTACACCTGTATTAAACATTATATTTAATATGTATCATTTAATGGTAATTTGTAAAGAAACATTTTTTTTATAATGGATTTCTTTTTTTCATAAATGTTATTTGGGTTGGTATGGGTTTAAAACTTAATAACATGTTTTTATATGAATTTTAACTTTATTCATTATGCAGTTACATGCCAGTTCATCGTTTTCCTTTTGACGCAAACGGACTATATACATGGTTATTATTATACATGGTTGTTATTCAACAAAGAAAATTCTAGTTTTGATTTTCTCTGTGCAGTTAAATTGGAGGGCTAGTTGAATTTGAGAAGGGCCAGTAAGATTTTTCTTCAACTGGCCCTGCTGGCGACCATGGTTTTCATGTTAAATTTCAACCCTGCTAAACATGTGCTTACATTACCGCTTGTAGCACGGGAACGCTATTCTACATAGATCCTCTATGGAGGAGATACATGCGCTCTTTTGACCTATACAATTTGACGATTGGCCGAGTTCAAGACTATAACAAACTTCCTCTTTTTTTTTCTTCTTTTTTTTTACATGTATTTTTCCGGGCACGTGGAATCCTAGCCCATTCTTCCTGCAGTGCATGTGACAGTTGCGGAAGCGTCTGAGGCTCCGGGTCACGCTGGCGTACACGTCTGTCCAGTTCGTCCCATATATGTTCAATGGGGTTGAGATTTGGCGATCTTGATGGCCATGGCAGCACATTAATGTTCTCATTCTGTAGGAAATCCATTGTTACACGTGCCGTATGCGGCCTGGCATTGTCCTGCTGAAAGAGTTCTCTCTGTCGATCCAAAATGGAAAGCATGTGACGGCGAAGAATTTCATCCCGGTAGCGTACAGCTGTCAGGTTGCCTTGTACGAACACAAGTTCACTTCTGCCGGTGTATGAGATGACTCCCCACATCATGACACTCCCTCCACCGAATCTGTCAACTTGGGCGACGCAGTTGTTGGCAAAACGTTCATTGCGGCGTCTGTAAACACGTTGTCGTCCATCACGTCGCTGTAGAAGGAAACGTGACTCGTTGCTGAACCATACTCGCCGCCAGTTTCCCAAGTTCCACCTCTGACGGGACCAACATACGGTCTCCTAGCCCGTAAGCCAGCTTCTCGTAATCGGTTCCGAATGGTTTGTGCAGACACCCTTTTCAAACCAGGTATGCGTCCAGCAGTGTTCGTTGCTGTGGCAGTTCGGTGACGCAAGTGCAGAACCCGGATGTAGCGAACTTGTGCTGCAGTTGTTATCAATCTGATTAAAATTATCTCTACTGGGTCTACCAGTAGATCTAACAGTATTGCGTGGATTCTTATGTCCAGGTGACATTTCATCTATAAATAACAATTTAAATATCGACCAATTACTCTCTTATAGCGTTATTCGGGAGCATACAAATTCTAAAAATATCGGACGAGACTATTTATGCAATAAGCGAACTTGTTGGTTTATTTCAACATTGAAAAAACAAGGGGGGGGGGGGGGGGTGCAGTAATACACTCTGGATTGTATACTAGTATAAACAGATTTTATGGCTATACCATCACGGTTTTGTTTTTCGTCTTGAAACGAATTTTATATAAATTTTTATATTGCAATTAGTTTCCGGCATACTTCGTAATTCACCCGAATCATTTCGTATACCCTCGGCATAATCCCGAATCTTTTCAAATTCTTTTCAAATCACTGAGAGGAAGGCCGTCGCTCAGCCGAGCGACCAACCTGACAAGGCCCGGCCTTCACCTTCACAACCACCGTCCCCCTCCGACTCGGAAGCCATCTGGAAAGTTCAGATCGGAAAAATCAGGTCCGGCTTCCTGAAGTTCGTGCAGGGGGACACCTCGGATCCGGCATTACTGATGGGCGGACTAGTGAAACCAGAACTGAAACAACTGCCTGATGGAAGCGCTTACGAGCTACACACCATCAAATCTACAGCCAGTAAGACGGGGTTGGTACTAACTCAGCGCCGAGAAGGAGTCTACCGACAAGCGGTCCTGGTTAGAGAGATGGATAGCCACACCATCCACAGGATCGTCAAGGCCCTTTTCGGCAACGACTACCGGAGTGTCATAACCATCCTCGCCAACCAGAGATGGAAGCACTTCATCCCCGCCTTTGCCGGCTCTCCGCTCATCGGTTCGCCGTAGACCAACCTCCAACGGCCTTAACGAGGCCACTCACGTGGACATATATATCGGACTTTAAACATTTAGACTTTCGTTCAAAATTTTATGTCGAAATTACTTCTCCTTTTTTTTAATATTATTAAATAGTCCGATCCTCTCTTCTTTCTCTTATTTATTTTTGGACTGTCCTTCTAAAATGCTCCAAATTATATAAATATTCGGCCGAGCAGTCAATTTTATTTTTTTTTGGCTTGTAATTTTTTTTTTTTTTTTTTTTATTCTATTAACTTTTTACTAATTGCTATTTTCAAAATTCTGCCCATTTTCAACACTCATTGTTCACATTTATTGGTATATTACTGGAAAGTGTTTCATAGCAAACCAGGGATAGCTTGGATCACAATTAACATTAGTTTTATGTAACAAAAGAGGTGTAGCTTGGCTAGTGAGGACGAAGGAGGGAAATGTTTTATTTAACGACGCACTTAACACATTTTATT
The DNA here is from genome assembly GCF_016097555.1 of Gigantopelta aegis. NCBI lineage: Eukaryota > Metazoa > Mollusca > Gastropoda > Neomphalida > Peltospiridae > Gigantopelta > Gigantopelta aegis. The sequence continues at coordinate 42,710,020 of NC_054708.1, read as the reverse complement.
TACGGTTATATGGCGTCAGGCATATGGTTAAGTACCACACAGATATTGTGAGAAGAAACCCGCTGTCGCCACTTCATGGGCTACTCTTTTCGATTAGCAGCAAAGGATTTTATATGCACCATCCCACAGACAGGATAGTACATACCACGGCCTTTGTTACTCCAGTTGTGGAGCACTAGCTGGAACAAGAAATGGCCCAATGGGCCCATCGACGGGGGTCGATCCTAGACGACGGCGCATCAAGCAAACGCTTTACCACTGGGCTACGTCCCGCCCCTTAGTGAGGACGAGTGCAGAGTATGGGCATGAACTGGTGTGTGGTGCATGTATTGTAAGCTTTTGTAGGAGTGGTTTTGTTGTATATTTACTATCGGTAGATGTTGATCCTTAGCCAAAGTGCTAAGTTCATGCCTATAAATCAAAATAAATGTCAAAACGCATAACATTTGAGTTACAAAATCATTCCCACAGATAACTGGGATGGTTCTAAGAATGTAAATCTGAAATAAGAATGTAAAATGTTTAATTAGATCTATAGTTATGGCTGTTTAGATGAAGATATGTGTCTGGTGAACCAATAGGTGGCGCCACCAGAAAACGGGGTGTTGACAAAGTGTTTCTATAGCAGAAATGAATGATTATAATGATATCCGTCAGTGTGCCAGATTTGCTGCTCGTTTCCAAAAGTGCACAAACATGGCCTTTTTGACAGTTAAGCCACTAGACTAGCAGGGTGTTTGGATGTACTGGTCACTCTTGACATAACATTTGGTGGAAGTATGTTTACTTAAAACTGATATTTTGGAAGTGAATTTAAGCTGGTATAAGAGCGTGAGTACAGCCATTTATTGTATTTTATGTCTGAAGTAGTAACATGTATGAAGTCATATGATAATTAGCAGTTGATTGAAGTTTATGTATTTTGTGCATTGTGTGCGATAGGAATTTTTGACTTGGAAGAAAGGAATGTATTATGGAAGGTATTCTGTGGTATGTGAAATATATTATGGTAAAGATTTATGTGGTACAAAGTGGTGATTATAGAAATCTTTTATTTTAGTTTTTTTTTTGTACTCCACACAAAATGGTGGATCCCTGATGTAATGATGTTTCTGGCGAGGTGCGTCGCATGAATAGAGGAACTGACGTCACATCATACCTTTAGTCATGTAAGAGTTACAGTCACCGGGTGGATTCTTGGTGGAGCCGGATGGTGGAGTTCTTAGTGGAGAAGAACTATGGTGAACTCGGTAGTTTGATGGTGAAGTTCTCAACGGCTAGGGAAGTGTAGCAAATACATTACACATGGTGTGTAAAACGGGAGAACGGTTGTTGCTCAGTGGACTGAGAACATTAGTTGGTTGAGTTTTTATAATGTGGTGATAGACTGGGAACACGAGTTGTTGAGTTTTTATAATGTGGTGATAGACTGGGAACACGAGTTGGTTGAGTTTTTATAATGTGGTGATAGACTGGGAACACGAGTTGGTTGAGTTTTTATAATGTGGTGATAGACTGGGAACACGAGTTGGTTGAGTTTTTATAATGTGGTGATAGACTGGGAACACGAGTTGGTTGAGTTTTTATAATGTGGTGATAGACTGGGAACATGGAAACCTTTTTAAGCAGGTTGTGATGGTGGACATATGATAACAAAACTCAATTAATTCCTTTCTGAGCTGTGAAAGACTGAACATTTCATTCAATAGTATGTGACGACATAATATTGTTAATTATTATTATTGTGATTATGTGTGAATGGTATGTTGGGTTGTATGGAATGTGTTGAATACTTGGTTGAAAGGTGGTTTGAAAGGGTGTGGTGTGTTTTATGTTTATTTAAATGTGTTGTAAATAAATACTGTTTTTTAAATCTTGGGTTGTGTTGTTCTTCATAGTTGCTAGTACGTGACGTGTGTGTGTGTGTGCGTGTGCGTGTGTGTGTGTAAATAATGACCATTTCACAAAAATATATTTAAAAAAATATGTAATGACAAAGCCAACCCAATACAGAATATAAAGGACACTGTTGATAAACCTTGTCAGCCGACAACGCTAGGGATTATTATTATTATTATTATTTATTTTTTATTCATTTATTTTTTTAAATCCTTATTATATTATTATTATTATATTACTATTATTATTATTATTATAAAATTATTATTATTATTATTATTATTATTATATATTTGTTTATCTAAAATATTATATGTATAATTCTTGTATATTGTTTATCCTGTAACATTAATGTAAGGTAGTGATACCAGGGCCCCCAACCCTGACATTACCGTATTTCTTTTCTGGTGATAATAAACTTTAACAAAAAACAAAACAAAAAACCCCAAAGAAAACCCAAAAGACACTAACTACCGTCACCACAATTATGATAATGGCTTTCTTAAAGTACATTTTACAAATACCGTTATGGTGTGTCATAGCTGAAGACCACCTCCTAACATGTAGGCCTACATACAAAATTACTCATCTCAGATAAGATTTCACAATATTAAGTTATGAGATGCTGAATAATTTGCAGATAATTTTTATACACTCAGAAATAAATTTAGCATGCCTGAAAATGAAAACTTTACTATTTCGAACAGGAAAGCAAATGTATAACTAACTCTATACAAAAACCTTTAACAAAAGAAGCGATTGTAACTCTTAAAATTATATACTACATGCAGGGCATAAAATTTGACACGAACGATTTTGTCGTTCGTCTGTCGGTTATGCAAAACCAATATCGACACGAACGACGGATCGTTCGTGCAAAAACTATAATCGCTCGTCAGAAAATGTAAACTGACGTGTTTTGGAGAAAACAAACAATGTATCCGTTTGAACTCGACATCGCGGTCAATTACAAAGTCGGCACTGTCATTAGAAGTGTCAATAACATTTAGTAACATAGTCGCACGATCATTTCGCTACATGCGGTAAACAATACGCGGTTTGGAAATTAAAGCGGTTTATGAGTATTTATTAAACGTGACATCACCTTAGCCCGGCATTTAGTTATAGAGTTGTAAAATGTCAGGACCTAATGCGAAAAACACGCAAAAAGGACACCGTTAGTGAAAAAACTTTCAAAAAAATGGTGGTTTTCCGATTTCGCAGTTAATACAAACGAGAATGGCGACGTATGTACGGACAATTTTGTGGCTATCCGTAGTGAAGCTAGGTTAAGACAAATGAAAGGGTCAGCTTTGGACAATGTCAAAATTATGTTGATGGGGTGTTATTTGTTCACAAAGGAAACCTTGAACGGCATGTTAAGTCCGACGGCCTACATGACTGGGCGAAGAAGAAATTCGCACCGTGTGCGTCAACATCTGCAGCTTCGTCTTCTGACAAAACTAGTTCTCATATTGAAGATCAGCCAAAGATTTCGGTAGCCTTTTCAAATACCGCAAAAGAGCTTTACAAGAACTCCTTCAATAAATAGAAGCGAAAACAACGTATGTGAAGTTCTGTATATTTATTTACTTTTTGATACCTGTGTGTTTACGTTGAAATATATGCATTAATTCTGAAATATGTATTGTAATGAAAACAAGTACAACCCTTGCTAAATCAATTTATTAAAATATGACATACAGAGCGAAAAAAAATTAGTACTTTTAAAAAGGGACTTTAAAATAACAAGTGGAAATTAGAACATGATGAAACACTGAGTTGCAGCATCGATTGGATCGATCGAGGATTCGCAGAACTTCGGGTCTTTCCGTCCGGGAAATCCCCGTTTCGTTCAGACTATTGTTTGGCGCCAACAAGTACTCCCCTGTAATAACAGAACCGATGGAGTAGTGTGCTGAAATGTAAATGGCAGCTTTCAACTTAGTCCCAGCATAACAAATAATAATAATAATTTAGTATTTATGATAAAAATTTGGAAAAAAGCTACGAAAATCGCCCATCCAGACGCGGATCGGGGGGGGTCGAGGGGGTGCCCCCCCCTGCTCGTGACCAGAGAGTTGATCTTGACAACGGGAATATACTTCAAATCCATCTAAAGCTATCTTCAAATATGAAAATGTCCTATCGGGGGGGGGGGGGGGGGGGGGGGCTTCAAAGACTCAAGACTGGACCCCCCCTGCTAAAATTCCTGGATCCGCCCCTGCCATCTTAGATTCTCTTTTGATTACCGTTGCTGGTTAACCTTTTCATTTGTATCTGAACCACTAGAGAAAATCGTTCGTGCAAACACTAAAACCACACGAACGACATATCGTTTGTCTGAAAAAAATCAAATTTTATGCTCTGTACATGGGTGTTTAACCAAAACAGTAGGGCAAAATACAATATCATACAAAATACAGTGTCCAAATGCGCCTTCAGTCAAGTTAAGAACAATGGTCTTTCCCATGGATATTGTAAGGTGTAGAAAACTAACAACTCGAGGCGGTCATAATTCTAAGGTAGAGTTATATTTTTCTACTTGTGTTGAAAAATGACCGGGGTCAGTATTCTACGGTCAAAATAAAACGTTACACCTCCTCATTATGCAACATTTTGTTTTTGTTTAACGACATCACTAGAGCACATTGATCAATTAATCATCGGCTATTGGATGTCACATTTGGTAATTCTGACACGTAGTCATCAGAGGAAACCCGCTACATTCTTCCATTAGCAGCAAGGGATCTTTAATATGTACTTTCCCACAGACAGGATAGCACCTACCACGGCCTTTTGACCAGTTGTTGGAGAAAAAAAATCAGTTGAACAGATCTACCTAGGTGGTTCGATCCTCCGACACAAACACCTCAAGCGAGCACTCAACCGACTGAGCTAAATCCTGCCCCAATTATACAATGACTCGGCTTAAAACCTGTAAAACGTAAACCAATGAGAAGACACTTACTTTTACTTCCTGTGTTTTTGGAAAAAAACGTAACATCGTTTTTGATGTTAGTAGAAAAACATAGCCACAGCTATACTAGCCATGAAACTGTGTGTTGTGATGTGTCAACTGTTAACACGTACCTTTCCCGACTCGAACCTGTGATGGATTAATTACAATAGTATTGTATATATTATTCTACATACACGGTACACGAAGGTTAAGAACTTTATGGTAAGTAGGCCTACTCCTTCAGTGGCGTGTACTCTCCACCCCCCCCCCCCCCCCCATGCCGGGAAATGCTTACATTTTCGCTTATTAATAACATTAAAAAGGTTCCTGTGTCATATCCCACTACACAGGTGCCCCCCCCCCCCCCCTCCCACTACAAAATCTTGCCTACGCTATTGTACATACTCCTTGCTCACGATATCGCGACATTTACCTTTTTGCGGTTTACCACGCGCAGCGCCCCTGGTGGCACATTTATTATTAGAAATGTGATGACAGACAACACATTGTTTTGCCCGTTAACAAATTTGAAGAAATGTCAAAATGTTTGGTACTATTCATAGTTTTACTGTTTGTTCATAAAATAACAGAGTGTGATTTTACTGACACCCCTTTGCTTATTAATAGCCCCAGTACTTATCATACACGCATACAATTCTGCTCTGACAGCTATCCGACTGTCGTCTGGTTGTTGACAATCAAAACGAGACTATACACGGTCACAGTGTTACTATATTTAGAACACAGGACCGGTAGAAAAGTATGGAAACATTTAAGGACCATGCCTATATTTATTGGTAATTTAAACAAAACACATAACTTTTAATATGTTCTTCTTGGTTTCACTATCGCTTTGTGTGAAATGGGCAAAATGTGATTTCTGGACACACTTAATATATTGCTCTAAAGTCAGAGTGTTGAGGCTTGGTAGTATTTTTAAATGCCCACACTGTCTTGCAGAAGAAGAATAATTATTATTACCGACTTTTCCATTGGAAAATGTAAATATGTTACTTGTCACGGTACATGCTCTTAATTTGTTTCGCCTGTGGCGATTTTAATTGTGTTAGGGTGCCGTGTGCAGTTTATTGCCCGTAGCCCAGGTGGACAACTTGTTACGTAATACTTTGCGCGATCTGGCTTTCCAATATGCACTTAGCGAGGTGTGGAGGCCATGTGGCGAGTAGTTACGTAATACCTCTGCGAGTGCGGTTTCGACGACCGTGATTTTGGCGACGATGGCGTCAGCCAGTCTGACGATCAGAGAGAAATAATACCTACGCTAGTAGAGATGGAATATGAGATGATACGTGAGGTGCCGCCTTGTTCCCCCAGGCCAATTCTGATTTTGGAATAAATAGCTAGGATTTAGAGATATCGAGGAGAACGAATTTAGGACGGCTCCTGGGAACGTTAGTCCGTTGGGACTTTGGTAAATATCATTTCTGCTCTGTGTATAACCTTGATGTGATTGATGTGACTTTAAATATTTTAATACTGTATTATACCAATATTCTTTAGACAGTGTCTTCGGTCATCTGACGAAGTAAATCGTAGACTTATTGTTCTAACATTATATGAGTATTTGGTAATATAAAGCTTAGCCAGTCATCCTAGAAGACCCTAGGTACACTGTAGGTTATTGTCTTTATTGTGATAAGTATTAATTCTGTGTTACAAGATTACTAAAGAGTAGTTAGGGTTAATTAAAAATTAACCCGTTAGGAATAGAGCTGTAATTCCTTTATTAATTAAGTTCCCCAAGAAGCGTTCTAAATTATCACACGTTACTGAACGAGTAGTAAGGGTTAATTATAAATTAACCAGTTAGGAATGGTGTTGTAATTCCTTTATTAATTAAGTTCCCAAAGAAGCGTTCTAAATTATCACACGTTACTGAACGAGTAGTAAGGGTTAATTATAAATTAACCAGTTAGGAATGGTGTTGTAATTCCTTTATTAATTAAGTTCCCCAAGAAGCGTTCTAAATTATCACACGTTACTGAACGAGTAGTAAGGGTTAATTATAAATTAACCAGTTAGGAATGGTGTTGTAATTCCTTTATTAATTAACTTCTCCTGGAAGCGTTTCTCAATTATCACGCGTGTGGGTGTGGTGTAACGGTGAAGTGATTCGCATATTGTGTAACTAGACACCTAGAGATTAACTAATTAAGTGATCAGTTCTGGGTTGTTATTATTGTTGTTATTAATTACTACTACGGCTGTACATTTGTCAGCGTAGATTAATACAGATTCCAAAGTGTATTGTGTTTTTGTTGTGTTTTCTAGAGAACTAACGTGCTATAATAAATATATACTTTATATAAGATCGTATCTCTGATCATACCTAGAGACGAGCCATACTAGGTTTAACAGCCTGTTACAGAGAGATCTAATAGATATACAGTTAGGAGAGATATTTTGATAATCGTGTTTTACTCAGTTACGGGAATTATAGAATCCCCGTGATAGGAGTAGAAAATTGGGGCGCTCGTCCCGGATCTGGAACGGGACATGCATATTTAAAAAAGTATTGTTTGTAAATGGGGGCTTTATAAATTAATTTTACAAATTTACCAGAAGTAGCACGTTGTTCACTAGAAAATTAATTAATAATAAGTGCGTCATATCTAAACATGGATAAGAATTTGCTGGATAGGCCTACGCTCAGTGTAGTGGAGATTAAGCGAGCACGTAAGGCCGAGTTAGTTGAAATCGCGGGTGAGCGAGAAATTGATTTAACATCAGCTAAAACCTTAGGTGATATAAAGACAATTATTATCCAGGAAGTTTTTGGTGATAGGCCTGTTATGGAAGACAGTGAGATTGTTCCAGAGATAGAGATAAATGAGTTAAGTGTGGAACAACAATTAGCTTTTAAAAAGCTTGAGTTAGATAGAGAGAGAGAAGAGAGAGATAGAGATAGGGATAGAGAAGAGAAAGAGAGAGAAAGAGAAGAACGTGCATTGGATAGAGAGAGAGAGAGAGAGAAAAAGAAGATAGAGATAGAGAAGATAGAGAGAGGGATAGAGAAGATAGAGAGAGGGATATAGAGAGAGAGAGAGAAAGAAGAGAGGGATAGAGAAGATAGACATAGAGATAGAGAGAAAGAAGATAGGGATAGAGAAGATAGAGAGAGGGATAGAGAGAGAGAGAGAGAGAGAAAGAGAAGAGAGGGATAGAGAATTCCAGTTAGAAAAATTAAAAGTGGAACATGAGTTAAAGTTGAATACTGAAGAAGTCAGACGAGAAGCCGGAAATGGGTTTAACATGTCGGAGGCTTATAGATCAGTGCCTGTATTTGACGATCAGGAGATAGACATGTTCTTTCAACTTTTTGAACGGGCCGCTAAGCAGCTAAATTGGCTGCAGTCTAAGTGGACATTGTTAGCCGTGTCTAAGTTTAAGGGGAAGGCTAGTATAGCTTATAATTCAATGAGTGATGAGCGAGCAAGTCAGTACGACCTGGTTAAGGCTGCAGTGTTGAGGGCTTATGAATTACGACCTGAGGATTATCGTTTACGGTATAGCGAGTTGAGAAAAACGCAGGGTCAGTCTTATAGTGAGTTTGTGGCTAAGAAGGCAGGGATGTTTGATAAATGGGTGGTGTCTCATCAGGTAGAGTCATATACCGAGTTACGGGAGTTGTTGATCTTACAGGACATTAAAAATGGATTACCAGTTAGCTTACGTATTCATTTAGAGGATCGTGATGTCAAAAAGATAGAGGAGGCAGGCATAGTGGCAGATGATTACGTGTTAATACACAAAGCTCAGGCAGTACAGGGTAGCGCTGTACGACAGGGTGATAAGAAGAAATTTCAGCCAGGTTTTTCCCGGGAAAGTAACTATCGGGGAGAGTCATCTAGTTGGTCAGCTAGTCAGGCAAGGAATGCACCTGGTGGGCAAAGTAAGGATAGACCTGCATTATCAGCCAATGCACGAACTTTTCGCCCACATTGCAGTTACTGTAAAATGGATAACCATCTTATCGGAGACTGTTTTAAAAGGAAACGCGATAATGCGCAAGTGGTCGGTTTAGTGAGGTCAGCTTCGTTAGCGAGAGAGTTAATGGTTAGTCCCATGGCAGAGAAAGTAAACCCGTATGTGTCCACTGGAATGGTTTGTGATGTGAAACAAGAGTTGTGTCCTAAGGCAATATCAATCTATAGAGATACCGGGTGTAGTCAGAGTCTGATAACGCAAGAGTGTTTAGCTGGTATTGAAAATTCAGACATAGGTCGTAGTTTGGCTTTAACCTCGGTTACTGGAGAAAAAATGGTTGTCCAGTTACATAAGGTTTTCTTGTGTTCGAAGTTTGTGACGGGACCAGTCGTTATGGGTGTTGTGAAGGACTTGCCTGTTGAAAACATAGGAGTTTTGTTGGGAAATGATTTGACTAGTCAGTGTTGTCAGCCGAAATGTGACCAACTGTTAATTAAAGACAGCACGTTAACAATCGAAGAGTGTGAGGTTGATGAGATTAAATATCCTGCGTGTGTAATGACTAGGGATATGACCAGTAGGTTATCACGGGATCTAGAGGATATTTGTGATTTGTCTGATACGTGTGTGAGCCATGAAAGTGGAGTGGATGAGGTTGTCAGTACAATGGTAGATAAGTCAACTGACAAAGTAAATGTGGTAGAACATGTTGATCTCCCGCAGAGGGGAATTGAACCAGTTGTGTTTGATAGAGGGGACTTACCTTGTATTAGACAAGAGCTAGTACTAGAGCAGGGGGCTGATCCAATTTTGTTGGCAGTTCGCACTACCTTGTTAACTGTGGACAAGGGAGTATTAATAAATAAGAGAGTTAGAGATCGGAGGTTGCCGGCGACCGAACTAGCTAGGACGCAACTGAGCCATGCTCAGAGCAAAATAAAATCAGTGTTTGATAGGAAGGCTAAGAGTCGGGAATTTAAACCAGGGGATAAGGTGCTGCTGTACCTTCCCATTAAACGGGGTTCTGTGCAGAACAGGTATTTCGGGCCCTATGTTGTGCACAAACGGGTTAATGAGACAGGGTATGTGATAAACACTCCTGATAGGGTTAGGAAACGTAGGTATTGTCACATCAATTTGCTAAAAGGTTATTTTGACAGACTGCCGATAGTTCCAGAGAGACCGGTCCAAATTGAGAGACACTCAATTTCCTGTGATGACGTCAAGACTGCAGAGGTCAAGTTGGCCAACGGCCAGATTCTAGCAGACTTGCGCCCCCAGCGAGCAAAGTTGACTACATTGATACAAGACAATGTTTCCATTTGTCGGGACCTTCCAACGGTTACCGACACCTTAAGCCAAGATGTGCGCTTGGAACCCAACGCTACACCGCGTCGACAGCATGCCTATCGGAGAAAACCTGGAAAACGTGCGACGCTAAAAAAGGAAACGAAGTTCCAGTGGTCAGAGGAATGCGAGACGTCATTTAACCGTCTCAAGCAGATGCTCTCCTCGTCTCCCGTGATGGCAGCACCAGACTACCGAGTGCCGTTCAAGCTAGCTGTGGATGCAAGTGACGTGGGAGCGGGAGCTGTGCTGTTCCAGGAAGACGAAAATGGACTGGACCATCCTGTAAGTTTCTTCTCGAAAAAGTTTGACAAACACCAGGTGAACTATTCCACTATAGAGAAGGAAGCTTTGGCCATGGTACAAGCTCTGAAGCATTTTCAGATCTACGTGAAATCGGCAGTACACCAAGTGGTGGTCTTTACTGATCATAATCCGCTTACTTTCATTCACAGAATGAAAGCCACCAACCAGAGAGTTTTGAGGTGGAGTCTTCATCTGCAAGAATACCCAATTACCATTGAACATATCAAGGGCACATCCAATGTAATCGCTGATGCCCTGTCCCGAAGTTGAACGTTATGATAATGTGGTGACATTCTTTATTTCTGTTTTGTTTATATATATTTTATTTGTATATCAGGGACTCAGAGACTCAGTGTGATTACTGGTAGTCACCTTATTATTACATGTGTTATAAATGCCCGTATGCGTCGGTTAACGCACCTTTTTGTTTTAATGTAGTATATTTCCCTATTCCTAGAGTAGAGGAAATATCCTTTTTGAGGTGGGGGTGTGTCACGGTACATGCTTTTAATTTGTTTCGCCTGTGGCGATTTTAATTGAGTTAGGGTGCCGTGTGCAGTTTATTGCCCGTAGCCCAGGTGGACAACTTGTTATGTAATACTTTGCGCGATCTGGCTTTCCAATATGCACTTAGCAAGGTGTGGAGGCCATGTGGCGAGTAGTTACGTAATACCTCTGCGAGTGCGGTTTCGACGACCGTGATTTTGGCGACGATGGCGTCAGCCAGTCTGACGATCAGAGAGAAATAATACCTACGCTAGTAGAGATGGAATATGAGATGATACGTGAGGTGCCGCCTTGTTCCCCCAGGCCAATTCTGATTTTGGAATAAATAGCTAGGATTTAGAGATATCGAGGAGAACGAATTTAGGACGGCTCCTGGGAACGTTAGTCCGTTGGGACTTTGGTAAATATCATTTCTGCTCTGTGTATAACCTTGATGTGATTGATGTGACTTTAAATATTTTAATACTGTATTATACCAATATTCTTTAGACAGTGTCTTCGGTCATCTGACGAAGTAAATCGTAGACTTATTGTTCTAACATTATATGAGTATTTGGTAATATAAAGCTTAGCCAGTCATCCTAGAAGACCCTAGGTACACTGTAGGTTATTGTCTTTATTGTGATAAGTATTAATTCTGTGTTACAAGATTACTAAAGAGTAGTTAGGGTTAATTAAAAATTAACCCGTTAGGAATAGAGCTGTAATTCCTTTATTAATTAAGTTCCCCAAGAAGCGTTCTAAATTATCACACGTTACTGAACGAGTAGTAAGGGTTAATTATAAATTAACCAGTTAGGAATGGTGTTGTAATTCCTTTATTAATTAAGTTCCCCAAGAAGCGTTCTAAATTATCACACGTTACTGAACGAGTAGTAAGGGTTAATTATAAATTAACCAGTTAGGAATGGTGTTGTAATTCCTTTATTAATTAAGTCCCCCAAGAAGCGTTCTAAATTATCACACGTTACTGAACGAGTAGTAAGGGTTAATTATAAATTAACCAGTTAGGAATGGTGTTGTAATTCCTTTATTAATTAACTTCTCCTGGAAGCGTTTCTCAATTATCACGCGTGTGGGTGTGGTGTAACGGTGAAGTGATTCGCATATTGTGTAACTAGACACCTAGAGATTAACTAATTAAGTGATCAGTTCTGGGTTGTTATTATTGTTGTTATTAATTACTACTACGGCTGTACATTTGTCAGCGTAGATTAATACAGATTCCAAAGTGTATTGTGTTTTTGTTGTGTTTTCTAGAGAACTAACGTGCTATAATAAATATATACTTTATATAAGATCGTATCTCTGATCATACCTAGAGACGAGCCATACTAGGTTTAACAGCCTGTTACAGAGAGATCTAATAGATATAGGCCTACAGAGATATTTTGATAATCGTGTTTTACTCAGTTACGGGAATTATAGAATCCCCGTGACGTTACTACAATTGAAAAATGAAACGTTCTTGTGTTGAAGTTTGTTTACTAGACATTACTACAAATGTGTGTACAAAAAGAGCCATTTTTGACCCGTGCAGTCCACCGCATTGTTCATAACGTTTGCAATTTACTGCGATATCGTGGTAACCTCCCTTGAACGGAAGCCAGTGCTATGGTGTACGAACATCAACTGTTTTAATGTTAGAACTGCATTTGTCAACACAATGGCATGGACATGATGCAGATATAGCAAAAATTGCAATCCAAGTATATTTACCTTCATATATGTAAGTACATTTCTTTATTTCTTCCAAATAGTTAGGCCCTAAGTACCGCGATATCGTGGTACTCCAGTATAATTACTGTAATTATTACATGTACATTAGCGGATCTGGGGTGGTGGGGGGTTGGTGGTGTCCAGGAGTCCAGACCCCCACTTTTTGAAAACCGACCATAACCCCCCCCCCCCTTCAGAAATCCTGCATCCGCGCCTGATGTAGCAATGTGTGGAGTGCCAGTGGGGGGGGGGGGGGGGGGGGGGACAGGTTAGACTTCCCTCCCACTTTGCAGCTAGATGGGCCATTATCCGATTATGCAAGAATTATGTGTGAGATCAATTAATTTGTAAAACAGTTGATGAGTGTCTCCTCCAACTCAACAAAGAGGCTCTTCCCAAGATGTGCTCAAGATGTTTTAAAATATATATATATTCAAATTGTTATGAATTTAACTCTCCAAGAACTGATGGCGTTGTAGAAAATTTACGAAAATATCATTTTCCCTCAAATAGGCCTACATCATCTCAAACTAATACTAGTCCAGAGAGACGTAGAAAGTGTGGTTCTTTCTACATCCGGATCTTGTTACATCCGCTATATATAGCTGGTATTCAAAACTTGTGGCACCATGTTTCAACTATTTCTCAGCTAAAATAGTGCAACAAATGGATACACAAACCGAAAATGTATAACCTACCATACTCACTAAATTCCGATTGAAGTACTTCAATCATTATTAACAAAATAAATCTTCCAATGACAACATAAACATTTGCTACCATTTTAAAATTTAAATTTGCTAAATAGAGGAAAGCAACTCACTGAGTACGTTAAGAAAAGTATTGACTTAATGTGCCCCGTGCACTAAAACCAATACTAACAATGAAATATTGAAGACAGCCTACCATAACAGTGGTTAAATTCTGAAAATGGCCTACAAGTGGTTAGGTTTTTGTCTTCCATTTCATAAAAAAAAAATATATTTAAAAAAAAGGAACTCTCGTATCACCAACTAATTTTTTAATGTGGCCTTATAACAGAAACTTTTGCTCTGTGCCTCGATCATGGTAATATACACATTTCAGTATTTATTTGAGCAATGACAAAAAAAGAAAAGAAGGATTGATGGATTCTTTCCCCTGGGCAGGACAGCCAGGCCTGCACCTTGATGTGACCAATTATGGTAATGTTGGTGCAGTCACATGCATATAAAGTACTATGTACTATGACTCATTGTCAGTGGTTAATTGGAAAACACTTGGGAAACACTTACTTTCATTTTCTCTTTCTTGGAAAGTGTTGGGGTATTTTTTCCAAGAAATGCCCACAGTCTACAACATATGTAGCCATGATTCAGTCATGTGTTGATCAAGTAACTACTTTAATTTTCTTTGACAAGTCAACAGTATTTCTCCATGATGATGGGTGTAAGTATTGTTTGTGGTGTGTAATGTTGTAGTCATTTTATAGGCAGGGAAGGAAAGGAATGTAGGCCTGTCTACTCAGGTTAAATCTATGTGAAAATTTAAAGGAGCTAAATTGCAGACCATGGTGTGAGCTTTCCTGTCTGTGGGAAAGTGCATATAAAAGAACCCTTTCTGCGTTAGGAAAAATGTAGCTAGTTTCCTCTGATTACTACGTGTCAGAATGACCAAATGTTTGACATCCAATAGCTGATAATTAATTAGTCAATGTGCTCCACTGGTGTTGTTAAACAAAACAAACTTTAACTATTAACATTGCACATGAGCTACAATATGTGACATATGACAATTACAGTGAATATGTTTTGCACACAATGTTAGGTACTGTAAACAGAAAATAAAATGTCAGTATATCGAGGGGTTAGTGCCAGAACCACTTATCTCCTTTCCACTTCAGTCTGAGAAAACTGCACTGAAAACTTTGGAATGCACTTAAAAATCAGAAACTTAACTTTTGCTAAATATTTTGCTTTTAGATGCTAGCAGTTATTTGTTTTAGTATAAACCTTAAAAGTTTTGCCTGCTAATAATAATAAATCATGATGTAATTTGATGAAGAACTATTTAATTTATTCTGGCTCCTGGAACTTGAACACAAACAGCTCCAACCAGCATGCCAGAGCAAGCTATTTTATAAACAGTTTTTCTTACAGTCCAGCATATGTGACAAATTGTGTGAAATCTAAGTCAAGAATAATGTTATCTTGCAGTGAGTCCACATGTGGCATACAGTAAATGTTTAATTTCTCAGCAACTCTGAGACACCTAATTGGGTCTGTGTTGTTAATACTTTGAAAATGTACTGGTGGCAGGAAGTAATTGTAAACAATAACAAATTATCTTTGGATAGCAGACACTGGAAATGGTCATGGGTGTTTCCAGCTGTGTGCACAGTAACCTTATCCTACACTGAGATGGTGAATTGGACTCCCTGGTATTGTAGCAGGTTGCTAGAAGCTCTTAACAACTTTAGAAAAACAATTTGTCAAACAAAGCAAAGCCTTAAAACCAGTTATAACAGATACATTTGTTATACTAATTGTTACATGAAATGTAAGCTATCATACCAGTTATAACAGATATATTTATTACACTAATTAAACACGAAATGTAACCTATCAGAGTAAACTGCTCCATCTGTAGTGTTGAGCTACTGACTGAATTAATAATCAACCGTTAAAATAAGTTAATACGTTTAATGATATTTAATACACTGCACAGTAATTTAACAAAACAAAATGAATACAGGGCCAGTAACTATATTCGGTATTTTTCCTTAAAAGTTTTCACTCGTTCTAAAGTGTCTACGTTTTGACATGTTCTAAAACAAATGTTCTTCAACTTAATGATTTAAACAGCAATTTAGAGAGAATAAAATGACAAATATATTTACAATCAACGTGTAATGATTCCTAGCAGAATGGCAAATGGTCAACAGTCAAATTCGCAAAATTAGATTTCATTGTTGATGATGTAAACATTTTGTAATAAAACATTTATCTGATAAAAACAATGTATAGATTTACTCCGACAACACATATAACATGTGGTACCTTGCATTTTATTTTACCAGCAAAATGTAGGGATGTCTCGTGGCATTTGAGATAAAATAAATGTGTTAATTAGAAATCCCCAATTTTGTAGAAAGTAAAGTTTGTATTTTTTAATTTTGTCTTAAACAAATGTCAACCTCAGGTGAACTGTAGATGCATTGCAATTGTACATTAAATGGAATTAATTTACTGGGATAGTTTTAACATGGTATGTGCACAAATATTTCATAAATTACGTGCTAATTATTAAAGTGATTCTAAAAGTGTTTTGGTCATGTTGGATTCTGGTTTTATGTTCTACTTGTAGTATTATTAGCACCAGTGTACAGTACACACAGGAGAAGGGCTGGTAGGTGTTTTACTATGGCTAATTAATTGTTAAAATCACCTATTCCATGTTCAGTGCATTGTTTTTTTTTTAAATCCTCAAACTCTAGGCGTTTGGTGCTTGTGATAGTTTTAACTGTTATTTTTATTCCCCTAAGAATTCAATATGACGGAGGTGGGAAGGTGTGTGTGTGTCCCATGATCGTGACTATGTGGATCTACAAAACAAAGCTGGCTATGACACAGCACAACTCGAAACAAATCCGGCAAGTGATATCTTGAAATCTGAGCTGGATTATTATCACATCTTAAGCCAGTGTCTTTCCGCAACGTTAATTTTCAATCCAGACCCCGGCAACCTGATCTGGAAGTTGTTTAAACCATAGTTATCACAATCTTTAATGTACCAGTCCTAGGCACTGGTTGAAGTAAGATAAAAGGCGATGGGTCTATTAAGGGCAATCAATCATATATTCCATCGCATCTACCTGTACCACTGACCTATGCTGACATGGGTGATATACTGCATGGGTGTACAGGAATGAACTACTCTACTAGTCTTATCATATATAAATTGCAAATACATTGTGGTAAATGTAGATTAAAAATAAGACATTTTCAGGTAGTTTCATGTTTTGATTGTCAATGTTTTGAAAACATTTTAATTTGTTAATTGAATAAAGATTGTTGATTAAAATATTTAATAAATTGATGTTATAATAATGATAACAGTGAATGCCATTAAGTACAATAAGACCAGGTGTAAAAAATATCTAAATACAGTTTAATGCATTCGTCATCAGCATTGAGCTGGTGCGTGATTAAGTATAATGTTTGTCTAATGCACTCGTAGAATGATATACATGTACACACACACATTTTATTTAAACACACTATAGCAGTAACCACTTTGTTATAATGACCAGAGATTCCTCATCATTGGAATATCTGAAATGTTACAATTATTTCAGTTAATGTAGTAATATCTAGATATTTTAGCCCAGAAAATATGAATGTGCATACATTTCAACTACTACAATGAACAATATTTATTATTAGTATGCATATTTATTTTATGCCATTTATATAAAGGGGTTGCTTCTTCTAACCAATTAGTTCTAATATGAACTATCATGAACGGACTCCGATTTAAAGAAAAAATACTTTACCTTTATCTACTAATTCATGTTCAACTATATGTCAAATTTTATATAATGTCTTTAAATATACAATGACTAGAAAAGTTACAATCCTGTGATGATGCCTTTGAAATAATATAAACTAATTTCCCTCTATGCTAAGTAAATTAAAATATTTTATTGTGTATGATCATAAAACATTTATCATCTTTGGGCCGGTATCCTTTTTACAATAAACAATTCCCAGGCATTTTCATTTTAAATTGCAACTTAAATTTATTTTTTATATAATATTCAAATTGTCTACAAAATACAGACATAGCTAGACCATAATTTTTAACTAAGGTTGTTGCATATGGGAGCCATGTTTAAAAAAAAAAAAGAAACAAACAAAGAAAGGAATTTTATATTTAATGACACACTCAACACAGCTACAGGTATGTGGTGTCAGACATGTAGTTAATGACCACAAATATATTTTAGAGAGGACTATATGGGCAACTATTTTGTTATTAGCACCAAGGGATCTTTAATATATGCATCATCCCACAGACAGGATAGTACATATCATGGTCTGTAACACCAGTTGTGAAGCACTCGCTGGAACGAGAAATATTCCAATGATTCCACTAACAGGGATCGATCCTAGACTGACCGTACACCAGGCCAGCACTTTACTACTGGGCTACGTCCTGCCCCCGGCAAATTAATTTAATTATATTATTTTTTCTCTAGTACACATAGTAACTATTCAGACTAAAATAAGGGAAACCAACTTTCCTGTTTAACTAGTTTCTCTATGTCTCTGTTCAGTTAATATTTTCTCAGCTGCGTGTTTCTTCTGTAGAACTAAATGAACTCTGCTATCACTTCTGATTAAACTATTTACATAACCGGCATTTATTCAGCAACTAGTTAACAACACACACACATTCCAGATGTCTAAGCACTACACACTTCCATTGTCGGCAGTCCATCTCAGATTACCACCAACGCACTGGTCATTGTGATGCATAAATAATTACTTCTAGCTACTTCTGCCAGGGTTGTTATTTCTTTGTAAGCCAAAACACCCAGCCAGAGATAGTTTACATAAAACACCATTGCTGGATGTAAACACTTAGAGCTAGCATGTGTCATTAGTATTTATAGTTATTTTTAACAAATCAGTAAGAAATTAACAAATTCCAACTTTGCCTTTCAGGAATGGATGTGTTGATGAATATACATTGATCAGCAGTGACTAACGACACGGAGGCCATTATGGGTACACGTTTATTGTATAACTATATAATAATCCATCTTGTATGGGTCCACAGGTTACATATGAAGGTTTTGAAAAACTGTTTTTATATGTATGGCAGGATATATTAGATCGCAAAGACTAATTATATTTTTGTAAATATTATAAATTTATTTACATTGAAAGTAGCAAGTTATTTTTTAGTTTAATCAATTTGAATAGATATTTATACTCGCTGTTACATTAAATATTAACTTAAAATGTACTTTTAATAATCACTTTGAAAATGTACTTTTAATAATCACTTTGAAATCATAGTAATGTACATTAAGTTAAATATACACATATAGTACCTATATGCAAGTATTTGAAGAAAAAACAACCCTATTCAGGGATTTACCTTGTTTTTCTGAAATGGGAGTCCCTTGGACTCACCTCTTTCTTTTCTGGGGGTCCCAACCTGAAAACAAAGGGTCCCAAAACCACACAAATGACAGAGAGCTGCAGACAACAAATCACGTGTATACTGTATATGTTTCATTAAAGTAAATTTAACAAGCTGTGTTGTTGTTTTTCCTTTCGGGAAATCAATGTCGGTATTCATTGTTTATTCTTTCAAAATCAACATTTCACTTTGATCTGTATAATTATTTGAACCATTTCCTGCAAGCTAAATGACACTCACAATACCATGCGTTGTTTATGAATCGTGCTACTTGTTTGTTAATGCAAATCAGAACATTTAACCAATTTGTTTTATTCGCCCGGGAATTTCCGATTGTGTTCGGCCTGTTGACGAGAAGTTCCGAATGATCTCAAATCCGCGATCTCTTTCCGGAAATCACCAACTTTACACGATTAAGCGCAGCAAAGGATAAAGACGCAGTGTTCCCAGAGATTAAAACTTTTTGTTTTCGATATGGGGAATCCCCATTTGAATACGCAGTTTATAGGTAGAAAAGAAATAGTGTGTTACACAGAATGATCGATCTTTGATAGTGGACAGGGTTACTGAAAATGTCAGATATTTTATGCGTCCCACGGGACGCAGTATCTCTATTTTTGCGTCTCCAGTTAATTTTTAGTGCGTCCTATACGCAAGTTTTGTGCGTCCGGTAAATCCCTGCCTATTCATATAACTTATAAGTGCTCCAATTTTGATTAGCATTATATTATGTTTCTCTATATATTTATTAAGCATATTTTCTAAGCATATACATCTTTAAAAAGGCCCTAGGGGAAAACCACCTATATTATACATGTAATTACTGCCATGAATGAATTATTTATTTAATTAATTAATTTATATTAATTTTCTTTTGTTTTGATTTCTTTTTTGGATCAGTTAGTCACATTCATGATCTTTTAGCTAGGTGTTTAATATCACACCTACATCAATAATTGTATCCATTGCAGCCTCTGTGGAGCAACCTAGGATGAAGGAGGGCCTTGCATGTATGAGACAACCCAGTCTCATTAAACAGCTCAAATCGGTACTGGACCAGTATCCAAAAGGACAGATTCTCAAGGTAAGTTCAAACAGCCCAGTCTCATTAAACAGCTCAAGTCGGTACTGGACCAGTATCCAAAAGGACAGATTCTCAAGGTAAGTTCAAACAGCCCAGTCTCATTAAACAGCTCAAGTCAGTACTGGACCAGTATCCAAAAGGACAGATTCTCAAGGTGAGTTGAAACAGACCAATCTAATTAAACAGCTCAAGTCGTTACTGGACCAGTATCCAAAAGGTCATATTCTCAAGGTGAGTTCAAACAGACCAATCTAATTAAACAGCTCAAGTCGTTACTGGACCAGTATCCAAAAGGTCATATTCTCAAGGTATGTTCAAACAGCCCAATCTCATTAAACCAGGGGTTTCTCCAGGGCCGTTAGGCGTAGTGGCCCGACACGCCTTGGTCTGTAAATTAAGCGCTTTGACGACGTGGAAGCGCCTTAAATCATTTGACCCCTCCGTATGACGAGTTAACCATACCCCCCGTCACACGTGATGCAAGGTTAGACAAACTTTCAATAATGGCTGCCGATTCGCATAGGTCAATAGCAAAATCAACCGATCTGCCGATTAAGTTTTCACCTTAATGTATTTAGAAATATCGTTGTTTAATTAAAAAGCCGACAAAAGTAGACATTCAAGTGTTTCATTACAGGGTACATTTACGATGACAACGTGATTTAAATCGATGAAACGATTTTTACTTCAGTAAATCGAAGCACAAGAACCTGGAAGTGACGAACGTCGAATGCAAGCAAAAGATGATTGAAAACATCCTGTTAACTTTTGTCAGAACTGACAAATTAAAATGTCTTGTTTCGTTTTTTCTTCTTCTTTTTCATCTTAATTTTTGTTGTTGTTGTTGTTCGACTTTTATATTTATGGAATCCCGATATGCCGAGGAACAAGTGAATAGAAGGCGCGGCGATGACCCGACCTCGACTTGTTTAAAAGCGTGGCGTCTTTTATTTTCGGTCAGGTTGCGTTAAATGTTTTGTTAGTTTTTTTTAAAAGGAGGGGGGGGGGGGGGGGGTGAGCAGTAACATTAAAATACAAGGTGTGGGGGAATGCTATCAGTGTATTATAATTTTATGCACAAAAGGTTACAAAACTATAGCAGGATACAGTTGCATGTGCAAAAATTATGCAAGCAGTGGTTTAGATTGTGGGATTGCGAAGTTTATGTGGGTGTATTCTTACATAGCTGCACTGCTTGAACCAACCGATATATGGCACTTGCCCTATTTATGAAACCAAAGCCATACACGAAATTAAAAAAAAAAAAAAAAAAAAAAATCACAACTGGCATAGCCAGGGGCGAGTTGGTGGGGACCACATCTTTGGGCCTCCAGTTATGTATACTTCGTTCTGACAAGACATATTAGGGTTGTTTACGTTTGGGGGGCATCCCCTCTTTATAAAATCAGGCTGTCCAGCACACCCTTTTGAAAAAGTTGGACACAATTAGGAATGAAAATATAGAAAATGTAGGACAAAAGTAGGACTGAAACAGTACGTAGCGACATTATTCATGCTCAAAACACCTTTTTATGTGGTGCTCAGTTTGTACATGTATTTTGTGTTCTATCAAAAATAATGTGAAACAGTCACGTTATACAGTTATTTCAAATTACTGTACACTATATTAATCAATATACATATTTACATGCATAGGAATGCTGATGTACAGTAAAACAGAGTTAACATGATTAATTTAAGTTTTCCATAATGTATTATAGATTCTGAAGTCATACATACACATTGTACATTATAATTATGTTAATCATTGGAAAATATGTTGACTTTGAGGGTGTAATTTTAATACGTTAAGATTATATGGTGCCACAAATTGGAAGATGTATCTTGCTGCCAAGAAAAATTAAAATAATTCCCATAACTGATGACTTTTATAATAACACAAGGAATATGCACACTTTAACAGCAATTCGTGGCATTTTCAAACAAAAAAGTACGAAAAACTAAGTATTCTGAAGAAAAAGTAGGAAAAATAGGACCAAAAAAAGTAAAGTTTGTTTTATTTAACGATGCCACTAGAGCACATTGATTTTTTATCTTATTATTGGCTATTGGACGTCAAACATATGGTCATTTTGACACTGTTTTGAAGAGGAAACCCGCTGTCGCCACATAGGCTACTCTTGAAAAATAGGACAAAGACCAAAAAGTACAAAAAATATTTGCCAATTAAGCCAGTACAACACAGTGTTTAAATAAATTATAAACTCATGTGTTGTACAGGGCTTCTAGATTATGGTAGCCCCACTCCCATGGCTAATGATATTCAGTGTTGGGCTAGTAAATAATTACTATAACTAGCCCAACGGCTAGTGGAAAAAAAACCCTTGTCAAATGCTGCATTTACTTATTTTGTAAACATGAATATCCTGCCCACTCTTTCCACCCCAATCTAAGGATTTTTAAGCTCAATCTTCCTCTTTAGGTATCTGATTATTACTACGGTATTAGTAAAATTGTATTTATTTAAAGTAGGGCTAGTGAATTTTTAATCATGGCTAGTACTTTTTTAAAATCACATATCCCATGGCTAGTGGATTTTTATAAAATTCTAGAAGCCCTGGTGTTGTAGCAGCAACTGTTGGGAATCAAACTTAAGCTTCTGGCCCCCACAACCCAATCTCACCCCCCCCCCCCTCCCCCGTTAGTTATCCTACTGTCAACAAACTGTTGGGAATCAAACTTGAAGCTTCTGGCCCCCACAACCCAATCTCACCCCCCCCCCCCCTCCCCCATTAGTTATCCTACTGTCAACAACTGTTGGGAATCAAACTTGAAGCTTCTGGCCCCCACAACCCAATCTCACCCCCCCTCACCCCTCCCCCATTAGTTATCCTACTGTCAACAACTGTTGGGAATCAAACTTGAAGCTTCTGGCCCCCACAACCCAATCTCACCCCCCCTCACCCCTCCCCCATTAGTTATCCTACTGTCACTGTACTCACAACTAGAAGCCCTGGTGTTGCAGCAACACTGTTGGGAATCAAACTTGAAGCTTCTGGCCCCCACAACCCAATCTCACCCCCCCTCACCCCTGGGACTGTCAACAACTGTTGGGAATCAAACTTGAAGCTTCTGGCCCCCACAACCCAATCTCACCCCCCCTCACCCCTCCCCCATTAGTTATCCTACTGTCAACAACTGTTGGGAATCAAACTTGAAGCTTCTGGCCCCCACAACCCAATCTCACCCCCCCCCCCCCCCCCATTAGTTATCCTACTTAGTTAATCAAACTTGAAGCTTCTGGCCCCCACAACCCAATCTCCCCCCCCCCCCCCCCATTAGTTATCCTACTGTCACACAAAATGTACTGTCAACAACAACTGTGGGAATCAAACTTGAAGCTTCTGGCCCCCACAACCCAATCTCACCCCCCCTCACCCCTCCCCCATTAGTTATCCTACTGTCAACAACTGTTGGGAATCAAACTTGAAGCTTCTGGCCCCCACAACCCAATCTCACCCCCCCCTGGTGTTGCCCCCTTCTGGCCCCCATTAGTTATCCTACTGTCAACAACTGTTGGGAATCAAACTTGAAGCTTCTGGCCCCACAACCCAATCTCACCCCCCCCCCCCCCCATTAGTTATCCTACTGTCACACAAAATGTTATCCTCTGTCAACAACTGTTGGGAATCAAACTTGAAGCTTCTGGCCCCCACAACCCAATCTCCCCCCCCATTAGTTATCCTACTGTCACACAAAATGTACTCACAAAGCTAGAAGCCCTGGTGTTGCAGCAACAACTGTTGGGAATCAAACTTGAAGCTTCTGGCCCCCACAACCCAATCTCCCCCCCCCCCCCCCCCCCCATTAGTTATCCTACTGTCACACAAAATGTACTCACAAAGCTAGAAGCCCTGGTGTTGCAGCAACAACTGTTGGGAATCAAACTTGAAGCTTCTGGCCCCCACAACCCAATCTCACCCCCCCTCACCCCTCCCCCATTAGTTATCCTACTGTCAACAACTGTTGGGAATCAAACTTGAAGCTTCTGGCCCCCACAACCCAATCTCACCCCCCCTCACCCCTCCCCCATTAGTTATCCTACTGTCAACAACTGTTGGGAATCAAACTTGAAGCTTCTGGCCCCCACAACCCAATCTCACCCCCCCCCCCCCCCCCCCCCCATCCCCCATTAGTTATCCTACTGTCAACAACTGTTGGGAATCAAACTTGAAGCTTCTGGCCCCCACCAATCTCCCCCCCCCCCCCCCCACCCATTAGTTATCCTACTGTCAACAACTGTTGGGAATCAAACTTGAAGCTTCTGGCCCCCACAACCCAATCTCACCCCCCCCCCCCCCCCCCATTAGTTATCCTACTGTCACACAAAATGTACTCACAAAGCTAGAAGCCCTGGTGTTGTAGCAACAACTGTTGGGAATCAAACTTGAAGCTTCTGGTCCCCACAACCCAATCTCACCCCCCCCCTCCCCCATTAGTTATCCTACTGTCACACAAAATGTACTCACAAAGCTTTATCTGTTCTAGAGGCATAGGCAGATAAAAAATAGTAATAAATATCAGGCCTCGAAATTCGGTGTTAAAAGGGCAGGCTATAATAGCCTTTAAAAATCTAGGAAATGAAGGGCACCAAGGCTAACCTAAAAGGCACAAAGGCTACGTTCATACATTTTCAAAGGGCACCAAGGCAGTCTTTTTTAGGAAGTCAATTTTAACCAGAAAAAAACTTTTATCTGTAATTCTGTTAAATTGGTCATTCATCAATAAATCAAAGTATTGTAGTGGTGTCATTAAACAAAACAGTATTTTATTTTTTTTGTGGTGTCCTTAAAGACAACTTTGGTGGAGAGATTATGACGTATCTGGTCTCCTTGAACAAACACTGCTGCTGTTCCATCTCATTACAGCAGGTAATGGATCAAAGTCCACTAGTTTCAGACCATCTGAGCAGATGGAGTATGACTGAAAGAAAATTATATTTGAATGGCTGGACAGTTATGTTAAAGTCTTAACATTAAAGAAATAAAATAAAATAATCTATAATAAAAGTAGATATGTTAATTTTATCTATTAGTTTGTGAAGATATCTCCAGAGAATCATTGTAGAATACAGGTATTAAGTTTCAGAATTAACCAATCAAGATTTCTATTTCAATTTTACAATCTCATTAATTTAAAAAACAAAACAAAAAAACAAACGTTTTTACAAGTTTAGACATCTTTATTATTTTGTGGAGACTACCAAGAGAATATGTGTATTATGTTTCAGAACAATACAATCAACGCTTTAGGAAAAGGGATGAAATGTTCAGTGTTAAATTATTTGAAATACAAATAATTAAATAAATGAAAATTTAATCTTTATATTATTTTTGTTGTAAATTCTATATCTAACAATAATTTAAAAAATCCACCCTAATTTCAACTTTTTCTCCAACAAACATAATTGTAATAACATGATTAACCAAATGACCCATTTAATTATAGATTAAAAAATGTGGAGGGAAATCCCAATCTGTCATGTGATCGTATCCACAAAAACGTAAATATTGTCGGAGGACACCATGGCCTATTTTCATTCAGCATTTATGGATTATTTTTAATGTGTGTGCAGGCACGGATCCAGGATTTTTAAATAGGGGGGTCCAGGGGCATGCTCCCCCGCGAAATTTTGAAATTTAAGTGGCCTGAAACGCGATTTCCTTGCATCTGAGTAACAAAATAGCTATATTAACGTATGTTTTTGGTATTGTCATACTGTTTTTGTTATCTTCAAAATTTCATAAACTCTGGTCTCTTCTTTTTTTTAAAAGTTAAAGTGGTCATCTCTCCTTCCCATATTAGGCTGGTTTTCCGTTGACTGCGGCTGCCGGTAAATGGGAAGAAATATCGAAACAAAATATAATTTAAAGACTCTTGGGAAATAAGTGCATTTTTGTGTAGGCTAATTCCACTCTAATGTATGCTATAGTTAAAAAAAATTAATAACTTGACCCCAAAAATAGGGGGGGGCCCGGGCCCCTTGGGCCCCCCACTAAATCCGCGCCTGGTGTGTGTGTGTTAATTAGAAAATTTGTTTCTAATTTTCATTATTATTCATACTTACCTAGTGCTAGCACAACAAACTATACCTCCCACCCACCCCTATGAGGCTTTCCCTCGGTGGGTGGACTTTGAACCGAGAATGAAGTTACAGGTAGCCCGTGCAAGGATAGCATTGCGCATATCCGGCAAGGGAGAGAATTCTGCAGTGTGTAGGTATGACTCAGGTTGAATAGCATATTTGTTGTGCTAGCACTAGGTAAGTATGAATAATAATGAAAATTAGAAACAAGTTTTCTAATAGTCTTATTCAACTTACTGTGCTAGCACAACAAATATGCTATAATGGACGTGCAATGACACCGTTAGAGCACGTGAATTCAACATTAATGGGAGGAGGTAAGAAAATAGAGGACTTACCCGTACCCAAAAAGCTCCTTTGAAGTAATGACATGGAGATAGGACGAACCACGACATACGGTAACAAGGAGTCAAAAAACTTTTGGGAATAAAAAGGGGCTTCCCAAAAGAAAAACTCATCCCCATGAAAGGGAGGAAAAACATCTCCCCAGGGAGAGGAAACGGTAGACAACACTACAAAAAACCCCATCCCTCAGAAAAGAGTGGAGTGTTAAACATGTCCGAAGCGTGAATCGATGGCAGTCGGACGGAAAAGAGGTCGACCCCTTTCCGTTGCCCTGTGCACAGACACGACGTGTTGATCCTACGCGTACCATCAGAATTCGTGCCAGACGTCCAGTTCGAGGTGTCATCTTAACACCACAACACCATCGACTCCGACTGCAGTGGTGCCAGATTCATCGACAATGGCCTCAACTGCGATGGAGACAGGTGTGGTTCAGTGACGAGTCCCGATTTCTCCTCCGACGTCATGATGGAAGATGTCGCGTGTATAGGCGTCGTGGTGAACGTTATGCGGCAAACTGCGTGCAGGAAGTGGACAGATTCGGCGGGGGTAGTGTCATGGTGTGGGCAGCCATCTCACACACTGGCAGAACTGACCTGGTCCACGTGCAGGGCAACCTGAATGCACAGGGCTACATTGACCAGATCCTCCGGCCACACATCGTTCCAGTTATGGCCAACGCCAACGCAGTGTTCCAACATGACAACGCCAGGCCTCACACAGCACGTCTCACAACGGCTTTCCTACAGAACAACAACATTAATGTCCTTCCTTGGCCACCGACATCACCGGATTTGAACCCAATTGAGAATCTATGGGACGAGTTGGACCGACGCCTCCGACAGCGACAACCACAGCCCCTTGCAGGCCGAGTGGGCCACCATCCCCCGGGACGTCATCTGTACTCTGGTTGCTTCAATGGGCAGGCGGTGCCAGGCAGTTGTCAACACACGCGGTGGCCACACCCGGTATTGACTCCAGATGACCTTGACCTTGGTGGTGTGTCCTATCACTTACTCACAATGGACTAGAGTGAATTGTGAACAATCCTGCAACATTTGGTAATTATCGGACTCACCATTCAATAATTAAATCAATTCTCCAAATGTTACGACAATGTGGTTTTGCGTTTCTTCTTTTGAAGAGTATATATATACATACACACACACACACACACACACACACACACACACACACACACACACACACACACACACACACACACACACACACACACACACACACACACACACACACACACACACACACACACACAACATGAAACTAAACCACAGATTGCAGTTCGCACAATTTGTTTAATGTTTATTACGAGAATACTTCCTAACATTTTCTTTTTTCTCAAAGAGAGGGTCTTTACATATTAATCCCCATGCAATCTGGTACAGGTAAATATATTAATAAAAAAAATTTCTTTCTGTGGCATCCATCTCCAAATCCTTGAAACTTGTACAGTCAACTGAGCAATTAAGGATTACCATTTGATGGGTGGTGTCAAACTGAATCCCAAGTCTTGGAAGTTTTAATTACTCCTTAGCAGCAATATGTCAAACACAAAAAACTATAAAATATTGTATTAAATGAAATTTTTGAAAGTGTTTCATTCTCAGCAGTAATTTCACTCCCTGCCGCAGTTTCTCTTTCACATATCAGTTGAAACTGTTCTATTATTTCTATCATTCTGTTCTCAATATCAAGATACAATGTAATTTGTTTAACAGTTTGTCTTCAGAATCTCATTTTCGACATCTAATCAGTGACTCCACATCCATTGGTCCAGTTGCTGAAATATATAAAAACAAACATGTTAAGTATTTCACATCCATTTGAAAAAGTACATTAGTCTGTAACTTAATTACATATCGTTGTATTAATTTAAAGTTAATTTAATTTTCCTAAAATTAAATTAACAGGAAACAAAATCAGTGTGACTAAAAGTATAGAATTAAAAAGCATAGCAGTAAATTAAGAAAAGTAGTAAACAATGTATTTAACTTTAATGATGTTATTTGATTTCTATTAGAACGTTGCACAAAGCTACATATATAAGATGACATGTGGAAGAAAAAAAATGCCTATGCTTTGCTAAAATTTGGGGTATAAAATAATGATGAAAAACTACTGTCTCCAAAAGAAAATCATATTTAGGGTAGGTAATAAAAACAAAACAGATGTAAGTGCCTCATCTAGGTGGTTATGGGTTTGAAATGTTTCGAAATTAGGGTTAGGACATTACATTTCAAGCACACATGCATGACCATTTATAAACTGCAGTTCTTTTACTATCATTTATCTAAACATTAAAAGATATATCTATTAATTTCCAAGATTTTAGGGTACATAAGTTTAACCTCAGTACCCTCTGGCAGAAACCATTAAGTTGAACACTAATGGCGAAAACATGCTTACATTTGCACGTAAACTAGGGCGAAAGCGAAAGGTCTTAAGTGCCCATAACTTGCTTTTTCACAAAGCGCTTCATTTGCACGCTTTGCACGTGTATTCCATGTTCCCAATGCTGAATTTCCGTATAATTGGAGCTTGCGTTCGTGTACGGTGCACACTCCAAATTCGACAATGGTACGACTTCAACTGACTATCGAAGATCGAGGAAGGGCTATTGCTAGGCTTCAGGATGGCAATACGCAAAGAAATGTTGCTCTGAGACTTGGTGTCAGAGTGTCGTTGGCCGACTGTGGCAACGGTACCAAGCAACGAATTCTGTTCGAAATCGTCCACGTTCGGGAAGACCTCGAAGCACTACAAATAGAGAGGACCGCTACATCACCAATATGGCTCTACGTCAACGCACAACCACTGCACGCCGATTACGTGACAATCTGCGGACTGCGACTGGAACTCGAGTGTCTGATCAAACCATACGCAATCGTCTGAGAGCCAATAATCTACGCTGCCGTCGCCAGGCTGTTCGACCACCACTCCTACCACGCCACAGAACGGCCAGACGTCACTGGTGCACGCTTCATCTGCGGTGGCAACATGTTCACTGATGAGTCCAGGTTTAGTCTCCAGTTCAACGACGGTCGGGTTCGTGTCTACAGACGTCCTGGGGAGCGCTTCGCTGACGTTAACATTAGACAACGTCACCGGTTCGGTTGTGGCAGCGTCATGGTGTGGGCCGGCATCTCTATCCACCACAGGATCCCCCTCTATGTGGTGGATGGCAATCTGAATGGAATCCGCTATCTGAATGAGATTATCCGGCCGTTGGTTCTCCCAGGCCTTCAGCAGATTGGCGGCGGGGCAGTTCTGCAGGATGACAATGCCAGACCCACCGCGCCAGGGTGGTAACGGACTTTCTCAGACAACAAGGTATCACCAGGATGGATTGGCCAGCATATTCGCCTGACTTGGCCCCAATAGAGCACGCCTGGGACGAATTAGGCAGGAGAGTTCGGGATAACCATGCCCCTCCGGTCAACCTTCATGATCTGGGTCAACTTCTTATGGCAGAGTGGCAGGCCATTCCCCACAAGTTGTTCAGACATCAACAGCATGAGGCAACGATGTGTCGAGTGTATTCGCGCCAGGGTGGATTCAGACACTATTAAACGAATGTTCTAATGTGTAAAATCCATGTTTGACAACCTTCAACTTTGACAGCATGTCATGTGACTTTCTTGTATACAGTGACGTTTATTTGTGTTTTTTTGTAAATATGGAACAATAAATAAAACATTTGGTGTAGTTTACATCATCAATCTAATACACTCTGAAACTTATTTGGTTATAAATTTTTGACCCTTAAATTCTTTTGAGTAGTATATACAAAAACGTTACACATCGAACAAAATTATGTTGTCTAACCTAATGGCATCCAAGCAAAGTTGGGCCCGCGGTTTTTCAACTGCAAAACATGATTGGTCCAGCGTGGCTGTCAATCACGCCGTATGGAGGGGTCAACTGCCGCTACGCCTTGATTTGAAGTGCTTTAGAAAAACAATTATCACAAGTACGAGCGTGGCAGTCGACTACCTCTTGCAAACAACTTGTGTACCAGTATATCAAGCACACCTAATCGCTATGACAGGTAAAACACTTCCTAAATTTGTACCAGTCGTCTGCTCACGATTGGTGTTTAGTAATTTTACCACATCTACTGGGATTAGCCCGTCAGGAAGGCGCTTACGCGTAACGGGATTCCCGTGCCAAGCAATCAAATGCAAGCTTCTAGGCCGATCAAAGAAGATGCCCATTGACAGAATCAACTGTACTATTTAACTGAATAAATGATAGGTGAAGCACTTTTTAAAAGTACAGTTAAGTTGGCAATCAGTAACTTCTTTCCTAACACCCACTTCCCAAAACACACTGAAAACATTCAGGGCTCATGCTGTTGGTAGCCAAATTAGCCATTGGCTAATTAAAAATACTTTTAATACAAATAATGGCTAATAAAATTTGCAAGTGGCTAAAATTTTGGCTAAGCCATTTTCTATCTTCTGATGTGAATGAACGGTTACATAATCTATTTGACACCTCAATAATAATAATAATGTAACGATTTCGCTTTCTCAGCACGTGCCCACTTATAGACCGGTGCTAGAATTAAATACAGTTCTAAAAATTCCTTGCTGGGTTCGGCTACCCCTTTCGGTCGTAGACTTCAAAAATTAAATTTCAATATGTAAACTCATGATTAACCTTTCTCACTAACTAATAAAATAATCACATAAGTTGTCCTTTTTCACAGTGTTTATTTAAGGGTTTCAGTAGATCATAAAAATCAATTACAGTTACCCAGCAAAATAATTAAAATTTTAATAGATTTCATGATTGACATTGAGAGATCCAGGTTACATAATAGTTATTCAAATTTCCCACAACTCAGCCACCATTCAATGAAACAATAAGAATCCCAATATGGATTACCATTTGTTTATTCTAAGAGAATGAAAATCAATCGCAAACATCGAAAACGTACCTAAACATTCATTCCCACTCGTGAAACCACAAGATTCAAAAACGTAGAATACTTGGAAATTTACGAGATAGAAATAATATTTCCTTCACTCAATTCCTCTCTGAAATTCCAATAATCTCCTTTCAAAAATATTTTAGTAACCTCTCAAGTGTCAATACAAAATATGCCTAACAATAATTTTAAGGTTTACGGTAATGCAATGTAAGACGGTGACAACTAACAAAAATACACTACCATTTGGTTAATGAACTACACAATAAATAAATAGCTTATCATCGGTTCTCATATAATAAATCTAAAAACAATTTGGAATAATAACGGAGAGAGAGCCATTCAAAATCTACAAATAAAAAAACACAATCAACATACACACATGTTGTACATGTACATGTACCTGTGGTTGAACAATCAGAAGTGAGTAAACTGATGGACAAATCTAGCATTAATACATGGAATTACTCATTGGTCCAAATTAATGACATGACATTAATCGGACATGATGATTGGTTAACCTGTCCTAACAATTCTTTGTAGAAATAACGAAGATTATCGACAAACTTAATTATAGCCGAATATTGCCGAAAATTATACATCGCTACAACAAAAATTAAGTAAATAAAATAAACAATTCTAATTTAATTATCTTTTCAAATGGTATCCCAAAATACAATATAACATTATTATTTTTTAACCCCTCCCCAAATATTACATAACGTGATATTAACTATAAAATCCAAGCCTAAACATTACAATATTATATGGTCTCATGCTGTCACAGATGGACGAGAGATTGACTATCAGTATGACATTGTCCAAGAAACAAGTCAAACAACAAAACATTTCAACAAATTTATATACAAAATATAAATATACAAAATGACGATTTCACTCCAAACACATCACTACCCCAACCTTAAATTAAACCCCCCAAAAAACTGTATTCTGGTGTCCATGGTAAACCAGTCTGAGCCAACTAGCTTCTAGTCCATGTTCGAGCCTTAGTTAAATAATCATTTTAAACCAGTTCAGGTTGTATCAGTATAAACTCGTCTGAAATTCACTGTCATTGCGAATACTATCAATATCTTGATGACGACCATACACTAGCACATCATGGATGGTTGGCTGTTGACATCTCTTGCAGATATCCTAATCACAGTCCGCCACCACGGTAGTCTGTAGACATCTCTTGCAGATGGTTCTCTTACAGTCCCGCTGGTCACATCTGAATCATCCCTCACTCCCAGTTATAGCTCACATAGCTATCATAGCTCTCATAGCTCACATACTTCTCATGGTTCTGGCTCACGCTCAAACCCAAAGGTTCTCATGGTTCTGGCTCACGCTCAAACCCAAAAGGCTGAAACAAAAATGTCTACAAATAGGCTCACTTAATATAATTATGGCAATAAACTACCACCTTGTTATCAAGCCCGTCTGACACTTATAAAAACTATTGTAACACAATAAACCAAATTAACCTTAACCCCTTGTTTTGTACCATATTTACTCCTGGCACACAACAACCCAAATTATGCTTAACCCTCTAATACGGTCAGTTACACAACCGAAAACTACACTATACACACACCCAAGTATCCTATAACCAAGTAAAACAAGTTATAGCACCTGATTATGCACTAATATACAACACCACTTACATGTATATCTAAATACAAACAAATAAACAACCCTATTAATAATCACCACAAACAAATTACGGAAAAATATCCGCCCGGTCCCCCCTTCCCCTAACCCTAACCCTAACCTTAACTCCAACCCTAACCCCAACCCTAGCCCTAACCCCAGCCATAATCCCAACCCTAACCCTAACCCTAACCCTAACCCTAAACCCTAACTAAAAATAATAATGGAGGGGACCGGGCGGATATTATACCCAAATTACAATTAACTAAATTGCCCTGTATTTGAGTCTTGGGGAAAAATATAGTCAAACTATCTGTCCAAAAGACTAAACCACATACCTCCTAAGAGCCATTTCCCAATCAACTTGCTTGCTGGAAACCTTCTTGGCAAATGCACTGATGAACAGACAGGTGAGTTTACCTTTCCCACAGCCTGCATGCTTTTTACCTGCATGCAGCTTAATTTCCCACTGAAGAAACTCAATATACTGCTCATAAAAAGTTATGACAACATTTTCACAATTTACCCAGTATGCTCATGCTCTACCAGATATGACAAAATATTGGGCATTTATTATATAAACCCCCTCTAACATCATAAAATACATAAAACTAATCTTTTCTGTGACACATGCCACTGTTTGGAAAATCAATGGATCTGAATGATCGTTCCTGTAACTTTACCCATCAATAATCTGATTCACAGAATGGCTGATTAAAGTGCTAATAGTGTGCTAGAAGATGTTAGTATAAGAAGTACAAAAGCCAAGAATAAATTTAAGAAACCAAACATAAGTAGAAAAAGGACAGACAACGAATCAGATTATTCAGGAAAGTATTGGAAATATACAGATTTGTTACATTCCCCTCGACCACTTGAACTCTATGTACACATAGAGTTAAATTTGTAACACAAATTTTGGCACTGGTTTGAGTTATATTTCCAATATATATATTACTTGCTTCCTATTTTTTTTTTAAAAGAAAATATTACCAACCTACATTTACCCACGTCTTATCACACTCATTTTATATTACAAGATTATGAGATATCTAACAACTCTTCCAATATACCTGGCACTTATATTCACCTATTGTCACCATATAATTACAAATGAATATTATTCAAATATCCCATCACACAACACAATTGAAAAACAATAACATGTGATACATTTTTCATATAAAAAATGGTTTTTTTTTTTTTTTTTTACCCCTAAATTTCACAGTAAATGCAGTAGTACAACATATAATGAATTTTTTTTCCTCCCAACACTTCTTAATCAAGTGTTACAAAAAAATCCAACACAACACTTATTAGGTATCACACCCACCGCATCATTCTATCGCTGTATATTAATACAATATATACAGTAGCTAAAATCAACCACACAATCCTCCAAAAATATCCAGTTATATGCATATACCATCGACGTCCCAAACTGCGTTCACCTAATGACAAAAACACGAATACGATATTTACGGAAATACTATTCTACATTTTTCAGCTACTATACGTGAAACAAAATAAATTGCAATCAAGTAACGTAAGAATTCAACAATGTGGACGTAAAACAAATCCATTCTAATAAATAAAAGTGAAACACCCTCCGTTAAACAGGAAAGGGTGCGACGTTTCTAACTGCGTTTAGGCACATGCGTTTGCAAAAAGTATCGTACTGCGCATGTGCGGTTCGTCATTTTCCATTTTTAAGGCAATTACATGAAAAAATATATGTTTCTTAATTATGCACAGTTGCCGAACACTTAATTTATTAATTTTTTTAAAGGAAAAATTCAATTTATCAAGCGTTCTGGTCCAGTCCGCATTTTATCAACACACATCGCTCACACTTGATGTCAATACTGATAAGCATTACGTTCATACCTGCGAATAGTTTGTAAAATATCATTTTTTTTAATGAATTGATTCTAAATTCACACAATTTATATACTCAAAATTATTTACAACTGTTATGAATGTATTATGAATACTATTCACTACAACAGAGGCACAAAAATGTAGCATATCTTTTACAGATCGAATATAATAATTGAAAACAAATTCTAACAACAGGGGTCTTAAAAATCGTAAAAATTAAATTCTTTGGCCTTGTTGATCTGGCACGTGTGAGGTCATGTGACACGCACCGAATGTTAATTCATCTTTCTCCATTTTAAGTCAATTTCTACGAGTCATGTGGACCCGATATCGGTATTTTTAAGGAATAAACAAAAACGACTTAGTAAAAATAATGGTTTTAGAGGTTTGTAAATTTTTGTATTTAGATACTTACTTTTCTCAACTTTATTGTTTATAAAAATGTTCCTGAACTGTGAAGAAAAACCTCATAAATGAACGACATGCCGATGACAACAAATCGGATGTTGATTGCGCGAACCGTGCATGAGAAAACAAAGTGAACGGAATTTGAAGCATAACGCAGTTAGGGATGTTGACGATATATATATACAATTATATTTCCATTTTCACTAGAAACACACAATATATTAAAACATCTGATTTTTTTTTTTTTAAATTATTAAAAAAAAAAAATGGAATTAACACTTTATAATTATCCACAAAACTAAACACGTGAATATATTTAACATATGCCCTAACCTTTCTCATCCACATATGTACATACACAACTGTATAAAGAAGCAGGTAGAGCATATGGACTTCTGTAATGCAACCAAGGTACCCTAATATTTCCTGTAGTAGGCCGAGAAACGCATACATGTATAACACTGATATTCAATATTATTTGTCAAACTACAATAAAATCAAATAGCTTCTCCACACCTCATAAATCCTTATTAACCATTACAGCCTATTTTGTTCCTACCAGTAACCAAATTATCATCACATATAGCCTAAAAAAAACCCCAGTTATATCATCCATTATAATTTATTTCAACTTATACAGCCTGATTTTTCTATCAGTCACCGAATTATCATCACATCCAGAAATACCAGTTGTATATTATTTCTTGTATCTTATTAAATACCATTATAACTTATTTCAACTCAATACAGATTTCTAACAACCTTACAAAATAAACATGTTATGATTTAACCAAAGCCCTAATAACCACCCATTTTAGCTCCTGATAATAACGCTTCATACCCAGCTGCCCCAAATGAATACCATCAATTAGTAGTCGAGGATGCAGGATTCTTTTCCTGCAGACAAAAGTCACCCCTCCTCCCGTTCTAACTGATAAGGCTAAATTTAACTGAGCTCTTCTTGCCTCATACTCCCCCGTTCTCAATGAATGAAATCTAATTCTTGGGAATATCTTCATCAAACAAATTTCCTGCACCCCCAAGTCTCTCAATTTTATCCATTACTTCCCGTAACCTTTTAATAAAAAGACCAACTTGAAAATGTGGACTATCCAGATCATTTCCTCCCACCTGCAATACCACTACCCTTGGTTTATATCCATCCCTTTTCATTCTCTCAATCAATTTCCAGACAGTCCCAATCCCCCCCCCCCCCCCCCCCCCCCCCCCCCCCCCCAGATTGACCAAAATATCTTACCTCAACCCCTTGAATCCCTAAAGATTTTTCAAAAGTTTTCCCTCCCTGCTTACCCCGTTTTACCAAATTCTGTAACCTGATCACATAGCTATGTCCCAACAGTGTTCTAGCTAGGATTTTGATGGGGCAGGGCGCTAATTTAATTGTAGGGCATTTTTAATGCGAAAATCTTATTTTTGAGGCAAGTGCTGGATATCATTGAATTTTTCACATTCATAAATATCATATATGTAGGAATATCTATGCTGGTTTTAATTTACAAAACGTTTTTGGAGGGAGGGGGACAATCAATTTCTAAGCCCAAATTTATTTTTCTTAAATTTGGATGTTTGATGAAACAGTACATTCATCGCCGTATGCAATATTATTGTACTAATGTACTAAATATAGACACTATTAAAAAAAAATCCTGGAATGTGCCATGGTATGTTCTATCCTGTCTGTGACATGGTGTATATAAACGATGAAACTAATGGAAAAAAGTAGTGGGTTTTTCTCCAAGACTAAATTTCAAAATTACCAAATGTTTGACATCCAATAGCCGATTATTAATAAATCAATATGCTCTAGTGGTGTCGTTAAATAAAATCAAACTTTAACTATTAAAATGTTTTACAAACGGTTGGATCACCTAAAAAATCATATTCTTTTTTTATTATATATAGTATTTATACCA
The DNA here is from genome assembly GCF_016097555.1 of Gigantopelta aegis. NCBI lineage: Eukaryota > Metazoa > Mollusca > Gastropoda > Neomphalida > Peltospiridae > Gigantopelta > Gigantopelta aegis. Next base: position 42,672,772 of record NC_054708.1, on the reverse strand, counting down.
TTTAATATGCCCAAATGTAATTTAAAATAAATAAATGAAATAATTAAAGAAATCAAGAAATGAAAAAAAGAGAATGATTAGAAATAAATAAAAAGAAATAAAGAAATAAAAGAACAAACAAATTTAAAAACTGACATAAGGATATATTTGTAACAAGTTGTTCACTGCATTTAAAAACGGCTATTATTGCATGTCAAGGTCTAGATAGATTTCATTAAACAGCTTTTTGTAGACATGCTTTTAACAAAACACAGTTATGCCTTCATAGACCAAATAACCAGTGTTGCTAGTTTACTCTGTGCCATATTATAAAGATGCAATCAATGTGTCATTGATAAGGACTACTGACATCGGTTAAAACTATATGTATCTTGGTCTGGGTATTTGCAAAGGCAACAATTACTTTTAAAAATTTACTTATCAAAATAAATTTTGCATTTGACGTTCAGTAGAAGTTTATCATGATGGTCTACTTTCAACTAGGTGTTTGCTAGGTGGTGTGTGGTTATGTGCGTGACGGTGTGAGGATTACTTTGCATTCAAGCTTTGTAAGACTGCCTGTCCGCTCGTCTGCAGTAATATCGACTAACAATAGAAAAGAACAAAACATATCACATTACTGCTGTCGGCTTTCACAACTGTGGCCAAACAATGTATTGTCAAACGTTTTTTAGTTGGGAATTCAGACTCGTAACAACACTGTACACGCTTTGAGAGGAAAGCAAGATTTTGTATTTTTGTTTGACAATGAATTAGGGCACGGTACAAAACGGGGGCAGGGCGCAGCGCCCTTCTATTTATTGCTAGCTAGAACACTGTCCCAATATTGCAGCTTTCCCCGAAGCACGAGGCATAGTTCAAATTTCAGTTAAGAGAATTCTGACAATCTACAAATAAATAAAGATTGAAGAATTAATCATAACATAATATATACACAATCCATTTCCAACATAATCACACACTATATTTAAAAAAAAACCCCAAACTTATTCAAACATTTTCTACCTTAATAAATTATCAGTTTGAGCAAGGAGATTTCCCAATCCAACAAATATAAGACAAGTCATATTGCCCTGATCTCATCCATCTGGGTGCCTTCTTATGTCTACGCACATTAACACGAGAAGGATTATTCACAGAGGAATCGGTTTCACCTCCAAAGAAAATTTGATCCACCACATCATCTGTCTCTAAAGAAGGTACCCAGTCCAACAATTCAGAATAATCAGACTGCATGGAAACATTCTGATCTTGTAGTTCCACCAACTCTTCCACCTCGAATTCCCTGGCTAAGTATGGTTTCAACCTGTTGAAATGCACCACTTGTTTAACTTTGGAACCCGATTTTGAAATAATATAATTACCGGTAACATTGGAAAGCTTCTTTTGAATGATAAATGGTCCAGACCAATACTTTTGTAGTTTAGGTGATAATCCTTTCTTTCTTTGTGGAGTAAACAACCAGACTTTATCAGTAACCTCTAGAATATGTCCATGTATCTTTTAATTATAGTTTACCTTTTGCCTTAATTGTTTCTTAGCCATAAATTTCTGGGCATACTGAAAAGCTGTTTGAATTTTTATCTGTAGCTGTTCCACATGCTCAACAGGGCTTTTACTCTCACCTGGAGGATGTTCAGTCATTAAAGTCAAAGGAATATTAATTTCCCTACCCAGCATCATTTTATTAGGGGTCAAACCAGTTGTTTCATGAATACTAGAACGGTATGCCATGGTAACAAGTGGCAAATGTAAGTCCCAATCAGTGTGTTCTGCATTCACATATGCACTTAACATTTGTTCTAGAGTTCGACTGAACCGTTCAATCATTCCATCGGCCTGAGATGGTATGCAGAAGTTCTAGTTTCTTTATCTCAAGGATTTTACACATTTCTTGAAACAGTTTAGATTCAAACTTTTTGCCCTGATCTGAATGTAGCTCTTTTGGAATTCCAAACCTGGAAAACAGTTTATACACCAATATTTGAGCAACCGTTTGGGCTTCTTGATTTGGAATAGGATAGGTTCTGTCCACTTTGTGAAGTAATCCCCCACTACTAAAATATATTTATTGTCACGAACTGTAGCAGGAAAAGGACCACAAATGTCTATGGCAACTCTTTCCATCGGTTCTTCTGAAACCATATTGATCATGGATGCTAATCTATGAGGAATAGGAGATTTCCTAGCCTGACACTCTGCACAAGTTTTCAGCCACTGACTAATATCTTTCTTCATTCCAACCCAAAAATTGTTTTGACGCACTTTCATATAAGTTTTATTCACCCCAGCATGGCCTCCTGTAGGTGGATCATGTGCATCAATTTTATCATCAAGATAAATCAGACAGGTTTTCCAATGTAAGCCTTTTAAGACTCTTTCCATTAATCTCTCAAATGAACTAGGAGCATTACATAACGCAAATGGTAAAACATTGAATTGATACAACCCAGTGCTAGTAGTAAAAGCTGTTTTCTCCTTTGCCTCATCTGTCAAACCCATTTGCCAATATCCCGATGCCAGATCCAAAGTTGAGAAATACTGTGCCCTATTCAAACTATCAATACTATCATCAATTCTAGGTAGAGGATACGCATCTTTTTAGTCACCTGATTTAATTGATGGTAGTCTATACAAAATCTCATGGTACCATCTTTCTTTTGTACCAGAACTATGGGAGAGGCCCAAGGACTTTCAGAAGGTGAAATAATTCCCTCCTTCAACATTTCATCAACCTGCTTATCTACCTCCTGTTTCTTAAACTGAGGAATCCGATATGGTCTTTATTTAATAGGCAAAAATCATTAACAATGATATCATTTAATAACTTATTACACCTGCCCAATTTCTTATCAGCTTTCATAAATGTTTGAGCATTATTTATGAGAAATTCCCGGATGATATCCCATTTCTCTATCTCTACATTCTCCTGAGTATCCCGAATCAATTTCTCTAAAAGTTCATCAACTTCAGTCGCATCCTCTGCCTCATTGACATTTGACTTACAGACTTTAACTGGACAAACCGTTCCCAACTGAAATCCCTGGTTTATAACACTTATATCATCAGACATGTTACAAATCATTACTGGCACTTTGGATTGTTTACCAAGCGTTATTAGTGATCTTGCAGCTAATGGAGAACCCTTTATCAATGCTAATCTAGTATTTGGTTCGACTAACCCTTCCTGATATGTTGGGCCTCGTTTCAACACCTTACCCATGACTATGACTTCAGAATTAGGTGGTATGAGGATGTTCTATTCTGCAAATATCCTACAACATTTACACTCAGGTTCATCATATAACGAAATAGTATTGTTCTCCAATTCCAAATGACCCTTGCTTAGGTTAAGTGATACATCATATTCCTTCAAGAAATTCATTCCCAGTATACCTCCCTCCTCCATCTCAGCTATCACTATTTCCTGTTCATACAAATATTTACCCAAGCAAATATCCAACAAACAAGCCCCTTTAACCTTTAACTCTGCACCATTCACTGTTCTAAATTCATAACCAAATGGATATAGTTCAGGCATCTCACTTTCAAAGGCAATTTCAAGCAAATTTACGTTTAGAACAGTAACATCAGAACCCGTGTCCAAAAGAAAATCAATTTCTTGATCATATATTTTTACTCTGACATACTGAACTACACTTCTGCTGTGGGCCTTTTTGTGAGGCCAAGATACCTTGGTCTGGGTCCGTTTAATGGACAGAAACGTTGTATGTGACCAAATTCCCTACACCTAAAGCACTTATTCCTGGTTTCTGAATTTGGCCTATGTCCATTTATCACTCTCGGTGTCTGAAAGCTACCACCCGCATTTCCCATTCCAGAATTATCGAGCACGTTGTTTCTCCCACTTCTTATGTTACCCATTTCTGTCAAACACTGCTGTAACTGATCCTGCAACCTTTCCATTTTACTTTTCATCTCATCAATCTCCAGTCTGTTCCCCCCATCCTGACCTATTTTAGCTTTACCATCTAGCCTTTGGTAACTTTCTTCATCAAGGGCTATGCTTAATGCTGACGACAAAGTTACAGGTTGAGCTCTTCTCAGCTGTTTTTTTATATCAAGGTCCTCCAAAGCCTCGATAAACTGTTGAACAGCAATATTGTTTTGGGTCACATCTTCAGCATATGGATGCGCTAAACCCACCAGCCGTTGAATACCTCTTGCTAATTCAGATAATGATTCTCCCTTTCTCCTCAACCTATTGCTTAACTGTGTCCAATATACACCAGCATTTCGTTCAGGCTCAAATCTATTCAAAAGAGCAGAAGTAATTGATTTTAGATTGTTTTTCTCATGGACACGCAAATCACTGTAAACCTGTAATGCATTACCCCGTAACTGAACAACTAAAAACTGACATGCCTGAGATTCTGACCAATTATTTATTCCTACACACAACTGAAAGTGAATAAGCCAATCTCTACAACTTGTTTGACCAGCGTATGTATCAGGCATAACTTTCGATCTACCCATCCCAACTCTTTCTTCCCCGTCCCTCACCAAACTAGGTAGGTCACATGTCACAATATTTGGAGTGCTAGTAGGAGGCATCGTATAATCATGACCTAAATCTATGGTCTCGGGCACTACTACAGGTTGTAGAATGACCCTCTCTCCCTCGTGATAGCTACATGTATTTTCATTTATCAAAAACGGTCTACGGTCATACATCTCGCTTGTCGACAGTCTAGCGCATGTTTCTGCAATCTCTCTTTCTAACCTTTGTCTTTCCTTATCAAATGCTGCATGCTCTCGAATATCCATATCATTTTTTTTTTTTTTAAATGTTGAGTCCCGCCGGAGGTTCCAATGTAACGATTTCGCTTTCTCAGCACGTGCCCACTTATAGATCGGTGCTAAAATCGAATTAAATACAGTTCTAAAAATGCCTTGCTGGGTTCGGCTACCCCTTTCGGTCGTAGACTTCAAAAATTAAATAATAAAATAATCACATAAGTCGTCCTTTTTCACAGTGTTTATTTAAGGGTTTCAGTAGATCATAAAAATCAATTACAGTTAACCAGCAAAATAATTAAGATTTTAATAGATTTCATGATTGACATTGAGAGATCCAGGTTACATAATAGTTATTCAAATTTCCCACAACTCGGCCATTCAATTCCCCACCAATGAAACAATAAGAATCCCAATATGGATTACCATTTGTTTATTCTAAGAGAATGAAAACCAATCGCAAACATCGAAAACGTACCTAAACATTCATTCCCACTCGTGAAACCACAAGATTCCCAAATGTAGAATACTTGGAAATTTACGAGATAGAAATAATATTTCATTCACTCAATTCCTCTCTCTGAAATTCCAATAATCTCCTTTAAAAGATATTTTAGTAACCTCTCGAGTGTCAATACAAAATATGCCTAACAATATTTTCAGGTTTACGGTAATGCAATGCGAGACGGTGACAACTAACAAAAATACACTACCATTTGGTTAATGAATTACACAATAAATAAATAGCTTATCATTGTCGGTTCTCGTATAATAAATTTAAAAACAATTTGGAATAATAACAGAGTGAGAGAGAGCCATTCAAAATCTACACATAAAAAAACACAATCAACATACACACCTGTTGTACATGTACATGTACCTGTGGTTGAACAATCAGAAGTGAGTAAACTGATGAACAAATCTAGCATTAATACATGGAATTACTCATTGGTCCAAATTAATGACATGACATTAATCGGACGTGATGATTGGTTAACCTGTCCTAACAGTTCTTTGTAGAAATAACGAAGATTATCGACAAACTTAATTATAGCTGAATATTGCCGAAAATTATACATCGCTACAACAAAAATTACTTAAATAAAATAAACAATTCTAACTTAATTATCTTTTCAAACAGTATCCCAAAATACAATATAACATTATTATTTTTTAACCCCTCCCCAAATATTACATAACGTGATATTAACTATAAAATCCAAGCCTAAACATTACAATATTATATGGTCTCATGCCACTGTTTGGAAAATCAATGGATCTGAATGATCGTTCCTGTAACTTTACCCATCAATAATCTGATTCACAGAATGGCTGATTAAAGTGCTAATAGTGTGCTAGAAGATGTTAGTATAAGAAGTACAAAAGCCAAGAATAAATTTAAGAAACCAAACATAAGTAGAAAAAGGACAGACAACGAATCAGATTATTCAGGAAAGTATTGGAAATATACAGATTTGTTACAATAATACCAAATATTCAATTAGCGTAATAGCGATCTCGCGATCGGTAATGAGAAACGGTGTTATGCAGAATACGGCATTATGATGTTTGCTTATTTTAATAATCAAGGTTATTAATTTGTACGGCATGCATTCGACATGTATGACAGCAATGTGACGGTGATTCAATGTCTGGTCCAAAGTAATAAAAACAAACCCACAATGCATGTCAATTTGAATACACATGCCAGGTCAGGGCCAAAAGGCATGTAGGCTATCCCAAGGGCTGGGTTCAGCTGGGTTCAGCTGGGTCCAGCCAGACCGAGCGAAAACAAAACGTTCACTACATGTTAAACCAAATTTATGCGTGCCAATCCCTGGCATCATAAATGTCCCCACCTATGCTTTAAAAATAAAGAATGATACAGGTAAAAATTAAGTTGATGAAATTGCGTTTTGTTATAACTGATCATGTGTTAAATATAGGTGATTAATCTAGCGAGCTGTCACACACCCTGACTGTTTTGGTTTTGTTGCATGGAATTTTAATTTTTTTTGGCTTCAAAGCTGCAATCTTGCCTCACATTAATTATCATAATTTCATTCAAACATACAAACACACCTGCAGTTTTAATGAATTGTGTGTGACAGTAACACTGTTGTAATAGATAACAGAAACATTATGTTTATAGTACGTCCCATGGGGAACGCATTTTTTCATATTATGAAATTTACAAGTTATTTATATCTGAGCTGCTTGTTTTCTAAATTACACACAAAAATAGTATATTTTTGTTATGTCCAAGAAACTTTTATTTTTATTTTCACGTCAAACCAAACTTAAATTATTTACAAAAACAAAATTTGTGTAGGATGGGACGGACTATATGTAATATTCCGATCAGAACGGTCCCCTTCACCACGTGCTATATTATGTTTGTTTTGGTTTTTTCAGTGTATTTCTGGGGACGCATGACCCGACCCCTCCCCTAAAAACACCACTAGCCAGTTACGCAATTTCTTGCACATGCGCCTGTTTGACTAAATATTTCGTTTGCTGTAAATTGATTAGGCCTATTTACATTGCATTATAAAGTGTAAATTTTGCTGTAATAACAGCTAAATATATAGTTTAACCTAAAAACATCTACCTATAGTAACAGTACTTGTTTTGTTTACATCAAAATATCTGTGTGAACATATTTATGTTAGTCTTGCATGACGATTATTTAAGGTTAAATGTTAAAATGAAGATGTTCTATACATGATTATAAGCGTAAGTGGCAGGCAAAACAAAAACCCCAATATTTTTTAAATACCCCCCTCAACAATTTTACCCCCCCCCCCCCAAAAAAAAAACCACACACCCAAACACCCCAAACCCAGTAACAGCAACAAATCTGCCCCCTAATAAACAATAGCCTACAAAACAAGCCCACACACCAGTACACATGCACAACCAAAAACATAACCCAAACTAACACGCACATTTGAAAACAAAAAGTTTTATCTATGTACATATACCAGTGGCGTATGAAGTGGCAAGGCGGGGGGGGGGGGGGGGGGGGGGGGGGGATGTACACACACACACAGCCAAAAAGTGTGGGGAGGGGCCCACACTTTTATATTTACACACTTTTACACTGTTATAAAGCAAAATATCTAAAACGTGTGGGGGCACTTGCCCCCTGTTTCCTACGCCAGTGAATATATATATATATATATATATATATATATATATATATATATATATATATATATACATACATACATACATACATACATACATACATACACACATACATATATATACAGCGCTCAATTTTTATGGTCGTCCGGTCGTCTGTGACGACCTAATATTCAGTCGGGCAACTTAATTCTATGATACTATAGTTGCCCGTCGGACGACTGACTTTTTTTTAAACACCAAAAGGCGAGTTGTGTCGCATAATAATATGCAGTTTCCTTGCCCACAATCACTTTTAAACTGTCGTTATCTAAAGTAGAGGGGATGATTTTCCGCGATCACGAAAAACACGGACGGAATCGCGAAATTTAGTAACTGAAACGGAATTCGCGATTAAAAAAAACAAAAAACCTTCAGAAGTTGTATTTCTGGCTCAAGCACCATTATAAATCTTTTTGGTAGTTTTAAGATTCAATATTAATAAATATATGCATATAGTGTTTTTGTATGCCAACTTTCGTATGCCTAAACACTTCCAGAACCGTTCATTCTTGGAAGTTACGCTGTAAGCTTGTAACAAAGCATGTTGACTGTTTACCCGTGTCACTTTACACAGTAAAATTTAATTTGAAATATAAAAATAAACATGAACTAATACAATTTTAGAATGTTGATTATATAACAAGATTTCTAGTATGTTCAATTTCAATATTTTTTAATAATACTTATTACGATTCGTAAGCATAACCGATTTACACAACGCTTTCGTTGGAAAACATAATTGCGTAAAACTTTGGGCATATTCGTTAATCTGTCTGTACGGAAGCAATTCACATTTATAGTCCGTCCCACAGGGAACACCTTTCTTCATGCTATGGAATTTACTACAAGTTATTTATTTCTGAACCGATTGTTTTCTAAATTGCACACAAAAATAGCATTTTACTTTTCTTCTTACTGGTTTATTCTAGTAGCACATGTAGCACGTGCTACGTACCCACGCTTCAGGGGGTCCCGCGGTGAGTAATTGTGTACATTAATCATCCCCAGGTAATTTTTCCCCTCTCCCCGAAGGTGTTGAAAAATATATATCTTGGGAATTGGGCCCCGCTGTTATTTGTGCTATTGGCCCAGCGAATCCTTAAACTGGCTCTGAATACATAATTCTAAACAATGTTGTTGTTTTTTTATTATTATTTTATTTTTTTAAAAGGCCTTCATTTAAAAGTTATAAAACAATGTCGAAACTGTAAACGATCGACAGAACAGTGCTTAGTGTCGTTTCACTACCGCTGGCCTATATCCAGCTTGACCCGACCACGTTTGAATATGTAATTTGTGCACACGGCACGCTAGTTAGCTTACAGAGAAACATACATGTGTAATTGAGTGGGTACTAGTAATTCTTACTTGTGCACTTTTTTTTTTTTTTTCACGTTTTGTAATCATACTGGACCAAATAAAATGTTATCATGTATTTATATATATATATATTTTTTGGCAACTAATGTAAGATTACAAACAATGCATTACCAAGTTCTTGTTAACATTTTCATGAAAATAGCGGGGTTTGTCAAATGTGTGTTTTGTTTATGAATCTTAACCATAATCCATTAAATAAAATGAAACTGAAAGCCACACAATCAACAATTATGTATTGTTTGAATTTAAGGGAGAATAGATCTCTTTATTATTATTAAATACAAACAATAATTAACAGTAATTAAGTTTGTAACTTTGTTTTAACTGCGGCTTATGTACGGATGAAGGTAGAAACTTTGTCTAAAACCAAGTGGTGCGGTTTATACACCAATGCGTGTAATAGGCCAGAAAATATGGTACATCACTTTTTTAGTCTTTATTAGTGGAAAGTAAACATTACTTAACTTCTTCTTTTTTTAAGTTTGTGTGAACAAAAATGTTTACAGTTATTTAAAAAATAGCAATAGCCAACAAGCTCAGAGCTGGAACAATAAAACACAAATGGATATAGTTTATAATAATAAAACATGACACTAATTAACACACAAAAAGGAAAAAAAAAAACCACACGGAATTTGCAAAAATCTGAAACGGAATGTGGCAAAATCTGAAACGGAAAATCATCCCCTCTACTAAAGCATCAGTCGAAATCACATGGGTTTGTTTGCCACTCGGAACTCTGAAAGCTGAAGTATTCCGAATAGTAAACATTCCAGTGCATTCGATTGGAACATAGAGTGCATTCGATTAGAAAATAGCTGATGTGTCACCAAATCACAACAATCTTAAGCAATCAGACCCTATGTGTACATGTGTATAACTACAAACATTTAAAAACATTATTAAAAAGTAATGTATTTTATTGTCAGAACTCCAGTTTCAAAACACAGATGAAATCAGGGCAACCTAATTTTTGGAGGGGCAACCTCAATGTGAACCCATACTTGCCCTCCGGGCAAGCAACCAAAATCCTTAAAATTGAGCACTGTATATATATATATATATACACACACACACCATGGAATGCTTAATGGTTGTGCATAATATTAATAATTGCAGGTAGATAGTCGATCATAACTATTAAATTACACATGAAATTGTGTCCGTTACACTATGTACGTCTGACAACGACACTGGACTCAATGTTCCGATTTGTTTGCGAGTCAGACAGTAGAAACCTTATCGTTAGGTGAGGAAGTGAATTTCTGTATCATTAGTTTCATTATTAACTACTGCATAGGTCGTAGTTAACAATGCAGCTAGCGGTACAGAATTAATGTACTTCCATTCGTACACAGTGATATATACACAAACACATGCATATTACTTGCAGATATCAAAACTTTATTAAGGTGCTGTTTTAACGTGTTCGTAAGTATTTTTGTTGAGCACAAAACATATTGTACATTTCTTTTCTGTAAAAGAAGGAGATTGCACACAATCTGACGAACAATAATAGTAATAGAAAACTTTATTAACGTCAAAAAATAAAAGAACAAGTCGACAACTACTCCACAATTCAGTAGTAACAAAGGGCCTTTGTTGCAAGTGACTGGAGCGTAACACGCCAGAAATAATTTAGTGGCTAATTGGGACCGCTTAGCATGATGAAAACCAAGGGCAGATAAGTATGTTTCTAATAGAGGCTATAGAACATGATACATGTCCTACTAGGATAAACCGTCTCTGGTCACAGGAGTTCCATGGCATTATAAAATCTAGCTGTTGGTAGAGCACTCGTCTGAGGTTAACATTGCAGACATCATCCACACAGTCTTGCTATATTGCAGAAATGGCAGGGCAAGAATTTGACATGCTTCAAACAACTTTTGGTGACTGATTAGTAATTAGTTGTGCTGTTCTCATCAGGTTACAGCAGATGAAATTCTTCTTTTATTGTTTTATTACCATGACAGTTCACACCTCAGTGGACCCATTCTCTGAATTGGATTTTCCCCCATCCCAATCAGAGCCACATAATAGGTATATTAAAAGCTGTGGTATATGCTGCCCTGTCTGTGGGAAAGTGCATATAAAAAGATCCCTTGCTGCTAATGGAAACATGTAGCAGGTTTCCTCTAAGACTGTAAAAAATTTTACCAAATCTTGGACATCCCATAGCTGATGGCTAATAAATCAGTATGCTCTAGTAGTGTTGTTAAACAAATCAAACTTTTAACTTTACAGTATGTTCATTAGCCTAGGTTTTTTTTTTACTTAACTGTAATTGAATGTGATATGGATGGAGCCAGTCATAATCGTATGAGATGGGAGATGAGGTGGGGTCAACTGCTAACACCTCCAGTGCTAGAGCAAATCTTTGCAAATGGGCAAAAATTAATGAAGGCATTATTTTATTTAACAATGTACTAAACACATATTAATTTTGGTTATATGGCATTGGGGTGGGTATGATGGAGCAGGCCCAATCTAGAATTGAAAAAGTAGGAGAAGTGACTTCTCCCTTCCCAGGAGAAAGGGAAGAAGTTTGATAAAAATAGGCAAAGTGAACATTTATAGGTACATTGCTCTCATGCACTCTTCTTCTGCAGGCATTAAAATAAGCATAATATAGTATCTGATAAACTACAGACTTGAACAGACCTTTTTTTTACTGTAAAATCATTTGACAGACAAGTATCAATGTCATTTATATCTTCGCTATTAATTCATATTACTGTGCTCATTTAATGATACATACATCTAGCCAGTGCACCACGACCGGTATATCAACGGCCATGGTATGTGCTATCCTGTCTGTGGGATAGTGCATACAACAGATCCCTTGCTACTAATGGGAACATGTAGCGGGTTTCTTCTCTAAGACACACATGTCCAAATTACCAAATGTTTGACATCCAACAGCTAATGATTAATAAATCAATGTGCTCTAGTGGTGTCGTTAAACAAAACAAACTTAATTTTTGATACATACATATACAATTTATTTACCGGTTTACCTGGTAGATTTCGGTGACAAGTTGTAGTCACATTTTTAAAAGAAATGTGATACATTACTTGCAGCTGTGGTGATGCATTGGAAGTTAGGTGCACTTTCATTAAAACAGGACTTGATATGAAATCATTCGGATATGAGCAATTAAATTGTTTTCTGTCAGGATAAATTCTGTGAGAAAAAAACATGGAGCTGCCATTGCTTGGTAACTGACATGCACAAAATTAATATTAATATTACGCATCCACGGCCAGAGCACCACCACCTCATTTTACTGTGATATAAGTGGCAAGATACTGCATGAACATTTATTATGATTTAGTAATAAAAATATAAAATAAATTCATACCATTAAGCAGCTACACAAAATAACAATACAGGGAATGGTGGTTTGGGCATCTTAAAAGATGTTAAGTAGATTTGAAGTAAGATAAATCATTTTTGACATAATTATATGCCTGCTATGCTGTACATACCATTTTGTTTGTTTAATAGCCAGAATGGAAATTAAATGTATGCATAAGCAGTGAGTTAAGACATCTTCTTTTTTCACTTTTCTCAGGAAATGATCCAGAATGCTGAGGATGCTGGAGCTAGGCAGGTAAAGGTCTTGTATGAAGGAAGACAGTGCAACAGGACCGAGGATCTAGCTCAGTTGGAGTATCCATCTCATCTGAAGGCGCTGCAGGTAATATACTAAAGTGCATGGTCAGCTCGTAAATACGGTGCACATGAGATGAAAACATTCATTTGGAATAAAATGTTGAATCATAGCAAACATCTCCAACTAGAATTTAAGACAAGTCTGAATGAAAAAACTGTTACAATCAAAACTTGTATTAATGAATAAAGCATAATTAGAGGTAGTGACTGTTCCATGAAGCATGGTCGTCTGATTTGTCTATAGCTAGGCTGCCCTCCCCTCCTAAAAAAAGCTAGAAAAAGAAACTATTTAATACTTGATTATTTCAACTTGCAGGGTCCAGGTTTATGTGTGTTCAATGATGCCAAGTTTACAGAGAAAGACTGGGAAGGAATCCAGATGATTCAGTCTAGCAACAAGGAACAAGACCGTCTCAAAGTTGGACGTTATGGACTGGGGTTCAAGTCTGTCTTCCACGTGACAGGTAGGACAGTGTTCCATTGAGCTGGTAGAGTGTGGAATGTAGCTCAGGTGTATAGTGCTCTCCAGAGGTGCTATGAGTCACATGACTCATGGTTTTCCCATCTCAAACAGTGTCCCACTTCTAGTACATCAAACACTGTGGTATGTACTGATCTAGCTAATGAGAAAGTAAATGTAAGAGATCCCTTCCTGATTTTTTCGGTAAGATTAGCCTATATGATAGAAGCAGATTTTCTCTCTTTCTCGACCAAGTGTTAAAATAACCATATGTTAGACACCATATAAACTGAGGCATTGTTAAACACTAATTTCATTCCTTTCCTTTTCTCTGAGCTGGTCAATCATGGACAGTCTTCCACATATCTGTTCTTCACATATGAAATCTAGGACTTCATAAAATGACATAATATGTCAAATGTTTTTGTGTAAATAATAGTGGGTGTCATTTTGTGACACCTTTTAGCATTGATGTTATTGTTTTCAGAATTGATTTGTTTTTAACATTTCATTTTATCTGATCCAAATATGAAGCTTTTTCAACTGTGGTATGTTGACTTTAATACATTCATTGAATATACCACGAAAAGATGAAAAATATACCTCATCTAACTGTAATGCCAGGCCCTAATCTAGAATTGAGAAAGTAGGAGAAGTGATTTCTCCCTTCCCAGAAGTAAGGGGAGAAGTTTAATAAAAATAGGCGAAGTGAACATTTATCGGTACATATCATAACGTGTTGCCATGTTCAGTGTTAATTCAGAAAAATTCTGAATAATACGCTCAATTCTAATTGTAATATTTTCAAATAAAATAGTACTGCCGGTAATAAAATTTAAACAAAACAATTGTATGTTTCATTAAAAACATGACATTATTAAGTAGTTGATAATGTCGTTATGTTAAAATAAAAGTAATAATTAGTATATTCTGGCATTAATAAAATGAATGTGGTCATGGATTAACAGACCTGTCGATGTACAGTCTGGCACCAAAGTAAAGACACTGTCTGACATATGACGACAAGGTGCCAAGTGGGCTCTGACACTCTAAACAAGTCAGGGTCTTGATGTCTGTTATGTGATTCATGATTAGAAATATTTTTATGTCCAAAAAATTGACAGGCAATTACTGACTTTTAAAACTGTGTAATAACTCTGAAACTTGATTAGCGAATTGCGACATATACATACATTATTACCATCCTGATGAGTTATCCATGCTATTATTGCCTAAACTTCATGAATAACAGTTCAGCAAGGACCGTCTCAAAATGTTTCAACCACAAAAGAAGGAGACACGAAATGCAGTTATTGTTTCACATGCACCTTTTAAAAACTGGAGAAAACAAACCCATGCAAAAAAAAATTACGTCATAAACTTGTTATTACACGTGGGCTTCGTATGATTTGTATTATTGTGTGTATTACTGTTGAACCAAGTCAAATGTTTTAAATAATTTTGGGTGTAATTTTGTGACATAAAGTAACATACATGTACAAGGTTTCAGAATTAATTTGAATTAATATTTCATATCGGTCTGATCAAATATGAACAGTTTTTCCTTTGTGGACCATTCACTTTAACTGCAATATATCTATTTAATGTACCATGGAAAGATAAAAAAACACCTCATCTATGTAATGCTATGAACCCCTAAAGTTTATGCAAATAAGTTAAGACCAAATTCACGAATAATCGTTCGCTGTGATAAAATATTATCGCCGGCTGTTAAAAAGTAGTTTAATTTTATGTAAAGGCGGTGCATATTAACTCGAGAAAATGTATTTTAATGATAAACACTACCACTTCCGTTGGTATCCCCCCAAAATTAAAAGTTTACAATATTTTACAAAATACTGCTGAATAAACAGAATTTTAGAAAGTTTTATTTCAAAATGATCAGTGTATTACAACTAATTTATCATCAACGGAACAAAATTCCAGATGGATAAACTAGTGGGACAAAACAAATCAGAATGACCGTTCTGATACGTGTTAATTTGGCGCCAAATACTTTTTTTTGCTTGCTTCGGTGATTGCCGTATGCATCGAACCACCTTCACAGATCAAATAAAATATAATTTTTATTGTCTATTAAACCAACAAATGGATACAGATATGGGACAAAATAGAGCTGTTAAAAATACTGTTAACTTACGTTACGGTAAGTGTCGTAAATGACCTCACTGCATTTTTCGAACAACACGTGGGTTTCCTCTGATGTCCAGTGTCAGACTGATTGTTGTTTTTTTTCCAGTAATGATGATTAATGCATTAATGTGCTCTATAGTGCTGTTAAACAAAACAAACTTCCATAAAAATATAACCAATCAGTAATTTATAAAGAGGGCAAAATGGTATTAATGTATGTAATTTAAAAAATGGAAAGGAATTATAAATGAATATGGCCATGTATTTCATATGTACCTATAAATTGTTTTTATATTGTCTATGATGGTTTGTATTATGGTATGGCGTTTTCCGTAGCGGGACCATAGAGATGCAAGAACCATCAAACCTCACATTTCATTTACTTGGGATAGCAGTGTGTTGCATCTATTAAGGTTCAGGTCACTGTGACCTACATGTACTTTTCACTGTCAGTATCTGCACATAACAGTAAATCCTTGTCCATCCCATATGTTGCATACAGATGCATACAGGACCATCAAACCTCATTGTAGTTTGGTTTAATGATGTCAAAAGTAAACGTGTACTATTACTATTCACTGTGACCTACTTTTTTTGGTGCAATTAAATCCAATCCTCAGAAATAAATATCTTGCATACAGAGGCATACAGGACCAAAAAAAGGCTCACATGTAGGAACCAACTATATATAGTTACATACAATTATAGGTCACAGTGATACAAATAAATTAAATAATTTGTCTATATTCTGAACCATTGAGTTGGTAAAACTAATCTCTGGTTGGGAGTTAAAGAAAATGTTAAATAAATGCCATTTCCTACCAATAACTTCATTAATCAGGCAGCATAGCTCCAATACAGTATCATCAGTAGCTGGTGAAAAAACATTCATCCATTTCAGTGATAAAATATACATAATTTATTCATTAATATCTGTGTTTTCAATGCAAACTGAGAGCAAAATAGATACTGTGGTATCATTTCTTCCTGGGATGGGACGGAGCTCAGTAGTAAATGTCGCTTGATGCACAGTATATGGGATCGATCCCCATCTGTGGGCCTAAATGGTTATTTCATTCCAAAGTGCACCACAAATGGTATATCAAAAGCTGTTGTATGTGCTGTCCATGTCTTATGGAACTTTATGCATATTAAAGTATATATAATTTAAAAAGCAGAAAATAAAATAATTGTAAATTAATATATTTGAATTACGTCACAATTATTTTCAGCTATTCTTACATCACATGCATTAATGATACAATTATATAGGCCAGGCCAATATATTTCTGTAGGAGTTATTTCATTTTATTTTTACTTAGTTTCTGTTTCTTAGTCTTCAATCCAATTACGGTTCAGTCATGCTGTCCTGGCCAAACACCTCAGTTATCTAGATTATCTGCCCAGGACAGTGGGTTACTGGTTGGTTGTGTACTTTGTGTTTCTAGAAATTAGCAGATGAATAATAGAAAAATTAAAATTGTTGTTTTTCAGACTGGCTGTGTATAATCAGTGGAGAGTGGATTCTTTTCATCAATCCTCACCAACCAAAAGATGAAGTCTGCTTACTGAGCAAAATAGCTAACTTGGACACCAACATATTGCAGGCGCTTTCAAATCTATTTGAAGGCACATTTGGCTTTTCAAATATCTGCCTTCAAAAAAGGTATTATGAGGGAACTTTGTTTTGGTTTCCTCTACGACAGAGAAAGTCTGAATTGTCAGAGAATGTGTACACAGAAAAAGATATAATGGACTTGTTCAAAGTTTTTGTTCCTGAGGCAAAAATAACTCTTCTATTTCTGAAGTCACTTGAAAGCATCTCACTTTTTCAGAGAGGTGATTCCTCAACTTCACAAATAATTTTTGAAGTTCAGATAGCAGAACAGTGTTTACCGAGCGTTCGTCAGCAACGGGAGCAATTTAAGTTGAAACTTAACAACACTGGAGACAACTTGCCAGTAGAATCATTCCACAGTACATTCCACCTTTGTGTTGAGCACACTGAGTTCAGTGAACTTTCTAAGATCACTTCACAGGACTGGATTGTGGTGAATTTCTACAAAGGAGGATCCATGTCTGACCTGCTCCAGCATCTTTGTGATGACCGTGACCTATCCTACTCGCCCTATGTTGGAGTTGCCTACCCTCTAACAAACACGGAGCAAACTGAGGGACACATCTTTTGTTTCTTGCCATTACCCCTTAGTTCAGAAAGTATCACTGGATTGCCTGTTCATGTCAATGGCTTTTTTGCTTTGACTCAAGATCGCAGAGAGTTGAAGTGGTCTGCAGATGATGGGAAGCAAGACCAGTGGAATCATTGTTTAATTTCAGAAGTGATTCCAGAAGCCTACATTGTTCTGGTAGAGGAGCTCAGACAACACTGTCAGAGAAGAAACAATTCTTATGATGTCGTTGAATTCTATTATGGATCGCTGCCAGATTGCAGAAAGGTTACAGCCCAGTGGAAAGACCTGGTGGAACCTTTTTACGAGAAATTATTTCAGATGACAGCATTTTTCAGTAAAGTTGGTGGAGGAACATGGCTCCACTGGCAGAATATTATCCTTGCCGAGTACAGTGCAGATATTGAACTTGATGTTTGTCAAACTGTTACAAAAACATATTTAGAATATCAACAGAATGTTGTGCAGCTGCCAGATCACATTGTGGGAAGAAAAAAGACACATGTTCCCTGTGTCAGTCCAGATGGATTGTGTCATCTGCTGAAAACATCTGATTTGTACATGGAGTACACACCAGCTGAACGAATGCATCTCCTGAAATATGCTCTCCGGTCATCCTCACACACCAGTCTTGGAGGCTTAGGTCTGCTTCCTGCAGCTGATGGAACATTTCAGAAGTTCTCTGAAAGTGAAATCTTCTTTTGTCCGTCAAAAGTTGATATTTTTCCAGGCTTGAAGAAGAATCTTGTGAGTGAACATCTCGACAGCTGTGTTGAACAACAAATTGCCCATATGGCAAACAAAGGTATGTTTTGTACATATAGAACTGTATGCACATTTCCAGCCCTCGCAATCAGTCACACCTTCTTTTGTTTTGCTGAAAAGTATTGGTCAAGATAAAAAAAAAGTTGTATGAAGAAAACTAAAATTAAAACAAACCCACCCCCTATAATAACACCAGAGTTTATGAAATATCGCATGTTTGTAGTCCGAAATGAAGAAGTGCATTACATGTTAAAGTTAAAAGAAATGTTGAAGTTGCTAAACGTTGTAGCCTTGAATGGTACTTTATATAATCAGTGCACGTTACATTGAATATTCCTATTAATGGAACTAGTACTACTACAATGTATCTACATGTAACAGTAAAAAACAACAACGTTTAACACATTTTTAAAATGAAAACTCTCCTTTAACAAAAATATATTTAAATTTCAAACTCACATTATGTTTAGGTATAACATGTAGTTCCTCCAGATAATGATAAACACAAATTTGAGGTACATTGTTGTATGAAGAAATATAGCATTAAAAGATATATTGATCATTATCAGATAAAGTCTCAAATTGGTGTTGCTAGCCTTTAGGAGCTGATATTTACAATAATACTCACAAGATTCTCATGATTTGTAACTAAATTGTAACTTACAATATTAAATATTATTCTCTGATTATGAATTTTTTTTATGCTAATGCTATCATGTGTCGGCAAAATCAGCATGTCAGCATGTATAGGGGGAAGCAATGTATTGTCAGGTCTATCATCGATATGGGTGGATAATTAACAAATAAATAAGTTTTTGATATTATTAGTTCTCTACTGGTCCAACCGGAGGGGACTATAGGTTTCATCTCCATCCTTTTGTCTGTCCGTCTGTCCCACATATTTTTTTTCGGATGTTTTTTTTAGAATGCCTTGAGATATTGAGATGAAATTTTGTGTATAGCTTTATTATGTACTGTGACAGATCAAGTTTGACTTTCATGGCGATTTACCTATTTATGACGGAGTTATGGTCCTTGAACTTAGGAGATATGAAAAATAGTTTTCCAGTCTTTTTCCAGAAGGCCTTGAGATATTAACCTGAAATTTTGTGTATAGCTTTATGATGTACTGTTACATATGAAGTTTAATGTTCATGGAAATTTACCCATTTTTGACAAGAGTTATGGCCCTTGAACTTAGGAGATATGAAAATGTGTTTTCCTGACTTTTGTTTTGCAATGCCTGAGGATAATGAGGTGACATTTGGTATATAGCTTTATCATGTACTGTTATCGATCAAGTTTAATATTCATGGTGATTTACCAACTTTTCACAGAGGTTTGACCCTTGAATTTAGGAGATACGAAATATTGTTGGGTTAGGTAGGGGACATATATAGCTTTAGCAGTACTCTCAAAATGCTTGTTAAAAATTATTTTCTTCATATTACAGCATGTAAACATCAATTTCATTTACTAAAAATATTTGGGATGCAAATGTTACTCTGTCGCCAAGTTTCATGTTGGTACCATAATGTGACACTAACAAAAGCAACATTAATATAATCACTGTTGATTTAAATAAAGTTATTGCCTGATCATTTGAAAGTTGTCATTATACCACTATTTTACGAGCGCCACAGGCAAAATCGCTTGGGTGATTACAAAGTTTTGGCCAATTGCTACTAAAGGTGGGTATGTTTATTTAATTTCAATACCGTAACACAGATTCGCAATGGATTCTGTGAATGTGGCAGTTAACTGACCATGTAACTATGTAAAAAGGAACGGAGTGTTGGATATAGCACCATGAAACATTGCATACAGCTATGCATTTTAAGTAAATACAGTAAAGTACGTTTAGAACGAACACGCTTATAACAAACTACCGGTTAGAACGAACTGATTGTAAAGTCCCGATTTTCTCCCCTATATATTAGTAATACATTTTAATGTATAGAACGAACTATGTATAGCGAATTAACTGTTAAAACGAACCAATTTTGTGGTCCCAAATAGTTAATTCCAGTGTAAATAAGTGTTTACATAACGAACCGTGAATACCGGAAGCATTACGTATCAAACCAATCAGTGTAAAACGCTGCAAAGCCGTGGGATCGACCGCACGACCGCACTAAAAAGTTTCCGGATTAACCAGTATAACACTGGCTTTTTTGCCCCCGAACACTACCTCGAAAATCCAGCCGATGGACCAGGGAATAATCGCAAACGTAAAAGTGAACTATCGACGAGAGATGATGAGTGACATCATCAAGGCATTCGACAGTCAACAGGAGCACTCAGTTTCCATCTTGATTATCTCACTGCAGACGAGCAAGTTGTAATCACCGAACAGCTGACAGATGATGACATCGTTTCAGAGATTATCGGAAAACGAGACGGCCACAGTGATTCTGAACCAGAGGACGATACACAGGAGCCACCCGAACAGCCAACGCCCACAGCAGTTGAAACGCACAAGGCACTCGGGACAGTCAGACTGTTTTTTTCAGAGCAAAGGAGATATTCGATTGCCAGTACTTGACAGCATTGCGGACATTGACTCGGCATTAGAAGTTATGCGTCCAACGCTAAGTAAACAAACCACGATTAGTGATTACGTGACGAAACGTGATTAGGTACATGTAATTCACTAAACTCTTTTGATGTGATCTTTCAGTAATGTTTTGTTGTATTTATTGATTGTAATAAATGATATATTTTTTATAAATGTCTTATAATCACCAAGGCATTTTTTATTTCTTTTACTATTATATTGAGTTCAAAATTCAAAATGGCCGACTTTCGGAATAAAAATTACCAACTTCTGCAAATGTGTACAACGAACTACTGTTATAACGAACCAATGAAGCTGGTCCCTTGCAGTTCGTTATAAGCGTACTTTACTGTAGTGTCATTTCTGTAAAATGTAGTCAGTACTGTAACATCAGTACCATAACATATTTTTCTGTTACAATACTGACACAGTGTTATGGTAAAGACACAGTATTACATAATGACTGACATGATGGGTATCATAAAGTGCAAAATAGATATTAATATTAAATTGTTTTATACACTAAATTAGACCGAAATAACTCAAAACTATCAGATTTTTAATGAAACAGTTTGTGGACATTTTAGAGGTGGTTTTAGTAGGAGCACCATTAACATATTATGATACATTCAGGTAGATTGTTGATACTGATGAGGAGTTATTCCAGTTAGTGGGAAATCGGTGATAATCGATTTTCTTTTTCTTTTTTCTGTTTCATTTTTTTTGTGGCCAACATGCAAGAAGTCTTAACATTATATCTTTTTGAAATTGACTGTGTTGTGAAATACCTGGGCCTCAGCAAGTGTAGGCTATTATTAACTGTTTCATTCCGGAGTTAGACCTATTCACTCTCATTTTGGTATGTCTATGAATCACAAAGTAAACTACAACTAAATCTACATTAACTTAGTTAACTTTAAAGGAGGGAAGGAATGTTTTATTTAGCAATGCACTCAACACATTTTAAATACGGTTATATGGCAAGAGACATATGGTTAAGGACCACACTGATAATGAGACAGGAAACACACTGTTGCCATGTGGAGGGTTACTTTTTTCGATTAGCAGCAAGGAATCTTTATGTATGAATGAATGAATGTATGTTTAATAACACCCCAGCACACAAAAATAAAGATTGGCTAGGGATCTTTTATATGCATCACTCCACAGACAGGATAGTACATATTACCAGTTGTGGAGCACTGGCATTATATGCATCACTCCACAGACAGGATAGACATATTACCAGTTGTAGAGCACTGGCATTATATGCATCACTCCACAGACAGGATAGACATATTACCAGTTGTAGAGTACTGGCATTATATGCATCACTCCACAGACAGGATAGTACATATTACCAGTTGTAGAGCACTGGCATTATATGCATCACTCCACAGACAGGATAGACATTACCAGTTGTAGAGCACTGGCATTATATGCATCACTCCACAGACAGGATAGACATATTACCAGTTGTAGAGCACTGGCATTATATGCATCACTCCACAGACAGGATAGACATATTACCAGTTGTAGAGCATTGGCCCAACAGCAGCAAACGATCCTAGGCCGACAGCACTTGAGGTGAGTGCTTTACCTCTGGGCTGAACTTTAAATACACATGCATATATGAGATAAATATTTTAGCAAATCGCCCTATATGGGACATGTATTGTACAGGTAGGCATGTTTGCAGTGGATGAGGGGTGATGGCCAGAAATTGACATTGAGGGTGTAAATGTAATATGTTGAGATTATATGGTGCAGCAAATTGCGATAGGTATATATCTTGCCGCAAAAAAAAGCCAACAAATTTCCATAACTGTTGACTTTTATAATAGCACAAGCAATAACAGCAATTCGTGCCATTTTGAAACAAAAAAGTAGGGAAAACTAGGTATTTAAAAAAAAAAAAGTAACAAAAATAGGGCAAAGAACAAAAAGTAGGAAAAGTAGGATAGCTGGACAGCCTGTATTTTCTTTTTGGGGGAGGCCCCCCAAGATCAAACCTCCCCCCATCAACTGTGCATGGGTACATAGCACCATGCATACACCAAAATGTCTTTCTGGCAGAAACCCTGGTCTTTCATTGAATGAATTGGTATGGTTGTGAAATAAAGTGAACAATTTCATGTTAATTTTTTTGGTAACATCATTCACTACTTGAAAAAGTAAAGTTTGTTTTATTTAACGACGCCACTAGAGCACATTGATTTTTTATCTTATCAGCTATTGGACGTCAAAAATATAGTCATTCTGACACTGTTTTTAGAGGAAACCCGCTGTCACCACATAGGCTACTATTTTATGACAGGCAGCAAGGTATCTTTTATATGCGTTTCCCACAGGCAGGATAGCACAAACTATGGCCTTTGTTGAACCAGTTATGGATCACTGGTCGGTGCAAGTGGTTTACACCTACCCATTGAGCCTTGCGGAGCACTCACTCAGGGTTTGGAGTCGGTATCTGGATTAAAAATCCCATGCCTCGACTGGGATCCGAACCCAGGAACTACCAGCCTGTAGATCGATGGCGTAACCACGATGCCACCGAGGCCGGTCATCATTCACTACTTGTGCATATTTGTGGAAATATAATCATGATTACTGGACAATGTATTAGCAATCATAATCAATTACTTCCTATGTTTTTGTAATTGTAATCACGCCATCTTTGTTATAGGGACTTATACTGCTGTAAACCCAGTGACAGATTTGTTGCTACTATCATGAGTGAAGGGCAACTAGACAATTGTTCTGGGCCTTGAGTGTCAAACATATCTGTGAATTTAGCAGCTTAAAACTAAAACATATTAGCTTATAATCCTCAGGCGAAACCACACTTTTTATGTGATGAATATTAACATTAATAGGATTTATCTAGATTGGTCAAATAAGACTTCAAACTTTTAAATGATATACATGTAGTTTAAAATAAAATGCTGAGTTGCCAAGATGAATCTATATATTCATCCTTTTAAAATTAAAGTATATTGATTTGCCCCATCCTCATGTTATGAAATGGATTACAATGTTACAGGTATTAAGCATGAAATGAACATTTATAGAAAAATTTTCAAATTGTATAAATGTTGTTTAAAATGCTGATTTGTTGTTTTTCAGGATATAATAACCTGAGGGAGGTAACTGCAGAAGTATTTCCTAGACTTGTGAGAGCATGCTTCCACATCAACTTTCCTGGTGATGGTGGTACAGTAGTTTTGCAGAAATCATCACCT
>NC_054708.1:42265511-42308011 GCF_016097555.1 Gigantopelta aegis | reverse complement strand
ACTGCGCATCAGGCGAGTGCTTTACCACTAGGCTCTTCAGAGAAAACCCGTTACATTTGTCCATTAGCCAGGAATCTTTTAGATGCACGTTCCTATAGACAGGACAGCACATACCATGACCTTTGATGAACCAGCCGTGGGGCACTATTTGGAACGGGGAAAAAAACAATCATAGAATGGGTCCACCGAAGGGGATCGATCCTACGACCCAAACACCTTAGACGAAAGAAAGAAAGAAATGTTTTATTTAACGACGCACTCAACACATTTTATTTACGGTTATATGGCGTCAGACATATGGTTAAGGACTACAGAGCTAGTGAGAGAGGAAACCCGCTGTTGCCACTTCATGGGCTACTCTTTTCGATAAGCAGCAAGGGATCTTTTATATGCACCATCCCACAGACAGAATAACACATACCACGGCCTTTGATATACCAGTCGTGGTGCACTGGCTGGAACACTAGCGTGTATATATTCAGCCATAATATATATTCTAAATAATTTCTTCATTTTATGTTTTATTGTTGTCTCTATTTACATGCGGAATTATTGTTGAACTTAACTTTTAAAAACGTTCTTTAAAATCATATATTAAGACATGAACAACATAAACTAAAATGTTATTGTTTTAAAGGAACATTCCTGAGTTTGCTGCTCTTTTTAAGATGTTATCGACTGACTAACAGAGACTTTTTAACGATTGTAATTACATATCAAATATATATTTCTGCATAAAATATTAGTGGTTGTATATTAAACGTGTTCCTGAACTTTAGGTTAAATTTCATCTTATTTCCTAAAATATTGTTTTTTCGTACGTACGAAATTATTTAAAGACAAAACCCAGTTTGGGCTTCTTACAAATATTTAGACGACAAGAAACACATTGAATACACAGACACTGATATTCTAAATAAGAAAATATATTTAATATGTAAGTTTAATCGTAGAAATATTTAATTTTTCGGAAACATCTTACAATGCAGCAAACTCAGAAATGTCTCTTTAATACAAAAGAAGAAACCTTTTTTTCTATCTTGAATTGATCTATAATTGTAATATATATATATATTTCTCATTATTGTTGATCGATACTGAAAAGGTGTCATTATGTGACGTGCAGAAATAAATGTGCTTTTATTGATACATTCTTTCGATATGGAATCACCCCACATTCCTGATCTTGTAGAATCGGGTTTTTTATTTATTATTATAATTATTTTAATTCATAGAAAGGAAATGAATATTTGTTTAACGACACATCATCAGATGTATAAGCTATGACTATGTGGTGTCTAACATATGGTCATTTCGACATTTGGTCAGGAGAGAAACCATCTAGAGTCCCTCTAGGACGATTGACCCCGAATACTAGATGCAGGGAATATAGGGGAGAAAATGTATAGATGAGGGTGGTCGCTAGCCCTTATTCATAACAAAGGGGAGATAAATCAACAGATGGGGGTGATCGCTAGCCCTTATTCAGAATAGAGTGGAGATAAATCAACAGATGGGGGGGGGGGGGTGTCGCTAGCCCTTAATCAGAATAGAGGAGGGATAAATCAACAGATGGGGGTGGTCGCTAGCCCTTAATCAGAATAGAGGAGGGATAAATCAACAGATGGGGGTGGTCGCTAGCCCTTATTCAGAATAGAGTGGAGATAAATCAGCAGATGGGGGTTGTAGCTATCCCTTATTCAGAATAGAGTGGAGATAAATCAACAGATGGGGGTGGTAGCTAGCCCTTATTCAGAATAGAGTGGAGATAAATCAACAGGTGGTGGTGGTCGCTAGCCCTTATTCAGAATAGAGTGGAGATAAATCAACAGATGGGGATGGTTGCTAGCCCTTATTCAGAATAGAGTGGAGATAAATCAACAGGTGGGGGTGGTCGCTAGCCCTTATTCAGAATAGATGGGAGATAAATCAACAGATGTGGGTGGTTACTAGCCCTTATTCAGAATAGAGTGGAGATAAATCAACAGATGGGGATGGTCGCTAGCCCTGATTGAGAATAGAGGGGAGATAAATCAACAGATGGGGGTGGTAGCTAGCCCTTATTCAGAATAGAGTGGAGATAAATCAACAGGTGGTGGTGGTCGCTAGCCCTTATTGAGAATAGAGTGGAGATAAATCAACAGATGGGGATGGTTGCTAGCCCTTATTCAGAATAGAGTGGAGATAAATCAACAGGTGGGGATGGTAGCTAGCCCTTATTCAGAATAGAGTGGAGATAAATCAGCAGATGGGGGTTGTAGCTATCCCTTATTCAGAATAGAGTGGAGATAAATCAACAGATGGGGGTGGTAGCTAGCCCTTATTCAGAATAGAGTGGAGATAAATCAACAGGTGGTGGTGGTCGCTAGCCCTTATTCAGAATAGAGTGGAGATAAATCAACAGATGGGGATGGTTGCTAGCCCTTATTCAGAATAGAGTGGAGATAAATCAACAGGTGGGGGTGGTAGCTAGCCCTTATTCAGAATAGAGTGGAGATAAATCAACAGATGGGAGTAGTAGCTATCCCTTATTCAGAATAGAGTGGAGATAAATCAACAGATGGGGGTGGTCGCTAGCCCTTATTCAGAATAGAGTGGAGATAAATCAACAGGTGGGGGTGGTCGCTAGCCCTTATTGAGAATAGAGTGGAGATAAATCAACAGATGGGGGTGATCGCTAGCCCTTAATCAGAATAGAGGGGAGATAAATCAACAGATGGGGGTGATCGCTAGCCCTTAATCAGAATAGAGTGGAGATAAATCAACAGATGGGGGTGATCGCTAGCCCTTAATCAGAATAGAGGGGAGATAAATCAACAGATGGGGGTGATCGCTAGCCCTTAATCAGAATAGAGTGGAGATAAATCAACAGGTGGGGGTGATCGCTAGCCCTTAATCAGAATAGAGTGGAGATAAATCAACAGATGGGGGTGATCGCTAGCCCTTAATCAGAATAGAGTGGAGATAAATCAACAGATGGGGGTGATCGCTAGCCCTTAATCAGAATAGAGTGGAGATAAATCAACAGGTGGGGGTGGTCGCTAGCCCTTAATCAGAATAGAGTGGAGATAAATCAACAGATGGGGGTGGTCGCTAGCCCTTATTCAGAATAGATGGGAGATAAATCAACAGATGAGGGTGGTCGCTAGCCCTTATTCAGAATAGATGGGAGATAAATCAACAGATGGGGGTGGTCGCTAGCCCTTATTCAGAATAGATGGGAGATAAATCAACAGATGGGGGTGATCGCTAGCCCTTATTCAGAATAGAATGGAGATAAATCAACAGATGGGGGTGGTCGCTAGCCCTTATTCAGAATAGAGTGGAGATAAATCAACAGATAGGGATGGTCGCTAGCCCTTATTCAGAATAGAGTGGAGATAAATCAACAGATGGGGGTGGTCGCTAGCCCTTATTCAAAATAGATGGGAGATAAATCAACAGATGAGGGTGGTCGCTAGCCCTTATTCAGAGTAGAGTGAAGATAAATCAACAGATGGGGGTGGTAGCTAGCCCTTATTCATAATAGAGTGAAGATAATTCAACAGATGGGGGTGGTCGTTAGCCCTTATTCAGAAAAGAGTGGAGATAAATCAACAGATGGGGATGGTCGCTAGCCCTTAATCAGAATAGAGTGGAGATAAATCAACAGATGGGGGTGGTCGCTAGTCCTTATTGAGAATACAGTGGAGATAAATCAACAGATGGGGGTGGTCGCTAGTCCTTATTGAGAATACAGTGGAGATAAATCAACAGATGGGGGTGGTCGCTAGCCCTGATTGAGAATACAGTGGAGATAAATCAACAGATGGGGGTGGTCGCTAGTCCTTATTGAGAATACAGTGGAGATAAATCAACAGGTGGGGGTGGTCGCTAGTCCTTATTGAGAATACAGTGGAGATAAATCAACAGATGGGGGTGGTCGCTAGCCCTTATTGAGAATAGAGTGGAGATAAATCAACAGATGAGGGTGGTCACTAGCCCTTATTGAGAATACAGTGGAGATAAATCAACATATGGGGGTGGTCGCTAGCCCTTAATCAGAATAGAGGGGAGATAAGTCAACAGATGGGGGTGGTCGTTAGCCCTTATTCAGAATAGAGGGGAGATAAATCAACAGGTGGGGGTGGTCGCTAGCCCTTATTCAGAATAGAATGGAGATAAATCAACAGATGGGGGTGGTCGCTAGCCCTTATTCAGAATAGAGTGGAGATAAATCAACAGGTGGGGGTGGTCGCTAGCCCTTATTCAGAATAGAGTGGAGATAAATCAACAGGTGGTGGTGGTCGCTAGCCCTTATTGAGAATAGAGTGGAGATAAATCAGCAGATTGGGGTTGTAGCTATCCCTTATTCAGAATAGAGTGGAGATAAATCAACAGATGGGGGTGGTCGCTAGCCCTTATTCAGAATAGAGTGGAGATAAATCAACAGGTGGGGGTGGTCGCTAGCCCTTATTGAGAATAGAGTGGCGATAAATCAACAGGTGGGGGTGATCGCTAGCCCTTATTGCGAATAGAGTGGAGATAAATCAACAGATGGGGGTGGTAGCTAGCCCTTATTCAGAATAGAGTGGAGATAAATCAACAGGTGGTGGTGGTCGCTAGCCCTTATTGAGAATAGAGTGGAGATAAATCAACAGATGGGGATGGTTGCTAGCCCTTATTCAGAATAGAGTGGAGATAAATCAACAGGTGGGGGTGGTAGCTAGCCCTTATTCAGAATAGAGTGGAGATAAATCAACAGATGGGAGTAGTAGCTATCCCTTATTCAGAATAGAGTGGAGATAAATCAACAGATGGGGGTGGTCGCTAGCCCTTATTCAGAATAGAGTGGAGATAAATCAACAGGTGGGGGTGGTCGCTAGCCCTTATTGAGAATAGAGGGGAGATAAATCAACATATGGGGGTGGTCGCTAACAGATGGGGATGGTCGCTAGCCCTTATTCAGAATAGAGGGGAGATAAGTCAACAGATGGGGGTGGTCGTTAGCCCTTATTCAGAATAGAGTGGAGATAAATCAACAGATGGGGGTGGTCACTAGCCCTTATTCAAAAAAGAGGTGGAACTACAATTTATTGTTTAACTAAAAGAAGACGATGGGCTTAGAAACGCTAGTAACAGTTCTGTACAGTTTACCCATAAGATTAAATCATATCTATTATAACTATATATTTTATAACTTTGTCCATGCTCAGGTATCCTGACAATAAACAGCCAGTAAATTTATGCAGGGCTCTACATAAACGAGTTTTGATATCATATAATTTATAAACTCATTATATTTTTTTATAATACACAAGCGAGTACAATACAACGAAAATATGTGTTTAAAACAACAACAAACAAAACCTCCACCTCCACCTCCACCTCCATAAAAACAAACAAGTACCTTAGCAGAGCCAAGTCTCAAGTATGTTTGACTGGCGCCATATTTGTATTATGCACTTGGTATACAGCTGAATTCGTATTTAGTAGAGGACGGGATGTAGCCCAGTGGTAAAGCGCTCGCTTGATGCGTGGTCGGTTTAGGATCGATTCCCGTCGGTAGACCCATTGGGCTATTTCTCGTTCTAGCCAGTGCACCACTACTGGTATATCAAAAGTCGTGGTATGTGCTGTCCTGTCTGTGGGGTGGTGCATATAACAGATCCCTTGCTACTAATGAAAAAATGTAGCAGGTTTCATCTCTAAGACTGTATGTCGAAATTACCAAAATGTTTGACATCAAATAGCCGATAATAAATAAATCAATATGTTCTAGTGGTGTCGTTAAACAAAACAAACTCTTTTTTCATATTTAGTATGACACCTTCATTAGCTTTTACTTTAATGTTCATCTCATTACTGTGGGAGGATCTGGTTCTGTTGGTAGAGCTCCCGCCTGAGGTGCTTGGGATCAGAAGATCGAACCCCCTCCGTCGACCCCTTATCTGTTGTTGTTTCCTTTTTTAACCACTGCCTCACGAGTTGTATATAAAATGTCACGGTTTGTGCTTTCCTGTCTGTGGAAATAGCAAATTAGAATTAGCAAATGTTTCACATCTAATATGCTCTAGTGTTGTGGGTAAACAGAAATACTTTTCATTAGGTTTAAAGGGACTATCCTGAGTTTGGTGCATCATAAAATGATTCCGACTAAAGAAAGAAATGTTTTATTTAACGACGCACTCAACACATTTTATTTACGGTTATATGACGTCAGACATATGGTTAAGGACCACACAGATTTTGAGAGGAAACCCGCTGTCGCCACTACATGGGCTACTCTTTCCAATTAGCAGCAAGAGATCTTTTATTTGTGCTTCCCACAGGCAGGATTGCACAAACCATGGCCTTTGTTGAACCAGTTATGGATCACTGGTCGGTGCAAGTGGCTTACACCTACCCATTGAGCCTTGCGGAGCACTCACTCAGGGTTTGGAGTCGGTTTGTGGATTAAAAATCCCATGCCTCGACTGGGATCCAAACCCAGTACCTACCAGCCTGTAGACCGATGGCCTAACCACCACACCACCGAGGCCGGCGATTCCGACTAATACAACCTTTTAACGACTAAAATTACACTACATATAGTTTTATCTTCAGAATATCAGTGTCTGTATATTCAACGTGTTTTTGATAGACTTGATATTTGTAAGTAGCACAAACTGAATTTCGCCTCCAAATGATTTCGTAAGTACGGGAAAAAACCATATATTAGGAAATAAATTGAAGTTTGACCTACTGTAAACATTAGGACGAGATGTAACACATTTAATATACAACCACTAATATTTTATTTAGATTTTTTTAAATTAATTTTAATATGTAATTACAGTTGTTAAAAATGTATATATGTTGGTCGACAACATCTTAACAATCCCTGAAAACTCTGGATAGTGCCTTCAACTTTAATCTTCGTCTCATTACTGCAAGTTATAACTGACACTTTATTTTAGAACTGCCACCACCAGCCTCGGTGGATTCGTGGTTAAGCCATCGGACATAAGGCTGATAGGTACAGGTTTCGCAACCCGGTACCGGCTCACACACAAAGCGAGTTTTAACGCCTACATAAGTAGGTGTAAGACCACTAGACTATCTTCTCTCTCATTAACAACTAACTCCTAACTCACAGACAGCTCAGATAGCTGAGGTGTATGCCCAGGATAGCGTGCTTGAACCTTAATTGGATATAATAAAAATTATAAAAATAATTAAAAAGGAAAAGAACTGCCACCATGCAAACAATGGGCCCGATTATAACATTAAAATATATATACTGTACATTTTCTAGTGATTTGTTTTTTTGTTTGTTTGTTTTTTAATTTGTTTTTTGTGACTAAACATAAAAGGCATCTTGGATTATATGCTTGGTGCTATTGTTTGATGTAACAACCTTTAAGGCAAAATCACCTTCCCCAAAAACAGCTCTGTTAGGATAATTTACTGCTGAGGGAATTAAAACTATTCTATTCGCGTTACTTTTGATTGAACTACCTCGATGAGTCACACATCGCCGTTTGATTGTCAGTTATAAAATCCAAATCGAAATTTTAATACCGATGCTATCTGTGGGAGGGGTTAACTGTATTCTCCTTTGGCAATTTACTTATATATACCTAACCGCATTTGTTCTCCATGAGTGGACGTTGTGTTTAGTCATATGAATATATTACGATATTACACTGTATGCAGTTTTAAAAATCTGCATAACTATTTTGGTTTGGTCCTTAAGTGCACATAAAGATGTTATCAACCTATACTTCAGTTCGTTTACATTAAATGTTATATGATTCATGCGCACTAAATATTATACGATCGTATGATATTATAGGTAGTACTATACCAAATAACTTCCGGCTGGGTCAAAGTTCGAGGTGCACCCAACTTTTGATAGAGAAGTGAACACCACAAGTCCTGTGATTGGTTATAAATGTGAGTGTGTTGGTTGTAAAAAATAATAGTTTCATCTGGGTAAAATAAATGTGCAATTTTATTTCATCTAGTACCAATGTGTCAAGTAGCCTTGTGCTTGAAACATGTATGGGGTACCTGTAAAAAAAAGTACTCGAATTTTGTGCGAAACTAGGGTAGTCATAGACGCTACCCGTTATCTCAGAAACGAGCAGCTTGACCCCCATTTTTTTCTGATTCACTTTAAGTGTAAGGGGTGGTAGTATTTATATCCGTGGCGTTTATGTCGGTTGATACGTTGCAGGTAGGAGTTTTAGCCGCATATGTTACTATTGTCGTCTATGGGATTTGATTTGGTAGTATACACCCTATAAGACGGGGAACTGCCTAATGTTACGCCTCACCCTTAGGCGAGCAGAAATGGAAAGC
Organism: Gigantopelta aegis; assembly: GCF_016097555.1. Lineage (NCBI taxonomy): Eukaryota > Metazoa > Mollusca > Gastropoda > Neomphalida > Peltospiridae > Gigantopelta > Gigantopelta aegis. The sequence goes on along the minus strand of NC_054708.1, from coordinate 42,299,686 downwards.
ATTACGTTCTCATGGGCGTACATAGGATTTTGAAAACGGGGGTTCCAAAATAGATTGCAGAGATATTGGGCATATATTTCTATGTTGAGTTTTGAAAAGGGGGGTTCCAAAATAGATTGCAGAGATATTGGGCATATATTTCTATGTTGAGTAAATATAATAATGTCAGATATCAATGTCAGATATATTAAATTATAAAAAAGCGATTTCGGGGGGGGGGGGGGGGGGGGGGTGTTCGGTCGAACCCATCGACCCCCCCCCCCCCCCCCCCCCCCTATGTACGCTCATGGTCCTGGAATTTGTGCACACGGACTAAAAAACAACAACAACAAAAAAGAATAAGACACAGCTTCTGCAGCGGACTTGTTAAAAAGTCAAGCACGTTCATCACGTTCATAATTCGTAAATAATACTGTCGTTTAATTAATTATTCAGCCAGTGCACCACGACTGGTATATCAAAGGCCATGGTATGTCCTATCCTGTCTGTGGGATGGTGCATATAAAAGATCCCTTGCTACTAATGGAAAAAATGTAGCGGGTTTCCTCTCTATGACTGTGTCAAAATTATCATATGTTTTACATCCACTAGCCGATTATTAATAAATCAATGTGCTTTAGTGGTGTCGTTAAACAAAACAAACTTCTTTAATTAATTATTAATTATTAAACTCTAAATGCAGCACACACTCACGCGCGCGCGCACATCGCCACACAACACACATACACGACACAAAAAATGGGTGAAATGAAAAAGAATATGTATTTAACAATACTTTAGCAGAGCTTATATTACGGAATCTAGCTTCCGGTATAACATGGTATTTTGACCCCTGTAGAATACTGACCCCGATCACTTTTCTACGTAGAATACCGACTCCTTTGACATAGAAAAATGACTTTTACCGTAGAATTATGACTCCAGTAACGTGGTATTTTGACTCCTATAGAATACTAACCCCCGGTCACTTTTCTATATATAATATAGACGTTTTAGCATGGCAAGTTCTGGCTAGAAAGACGGAAATATTAATTACCCAAGAAAACATCTTGCAAGCAACTACACTATCTTGGTGATGTTTCGTGGAAAAGTAAACTCACATGCTGAAAAACATTACAAACTGAGGATGTTCTTGGTGCATTTTTAAATCTTGGTACCATCAGAATATCAAATGCTAAAATAGGTTTGGCTTTATAAAATCATGGCGGATTTTGCCGAAAAGGTTGCTGTCTTTGTACAAGGCATATGTCTCTAATGGCCCTGTTTAGTTGATGACAAACAATTTTGTCAGATTTGGGGATTCCCTGAATACATGTCATTTGTTACAATGTCATATAACAGAAATGAAGTCGAACTGAACTCTTGTTTACACGGGGTACAAACACATTACAATTTTCGATATTCACCAGTTATTTGTAGAAACATTATGTGTGGAATTCAATAATTTGTGATTATTTATGACAAATAAATGTTAAAATACAGAAACATAGCAATTGTAATTATAAACTTTTCTATTCTTGTGTTTTGATGTTATTGCAACTTAAATCAAATGTCTACTGTGCCGAACACATACCAAAGACAGGGATTCTGCCAGAGGGTACGAAGGGTACATTACATACCCTAAAATCTTGGAAATTAACTGATATAAATGTTTTTAATTTTAGAAAAATTATAGAAAGAGAACTGATGTTTAAAATTTGTCTAAATCCATGAAATGTTTTGTCCAGTTTCAAAACATTTCAAACTCATAACCACTTAGTAAGGCACTAATGGGCTGTTTTTTCTTTTATTACGTACCCTCAGATTACTTTCTGGCAGAAAGTCTGAAAGAGTATCATATGCTATACAAAATCAGATCTATTATCGTTTAAGCTAATAACACATTATACAACATTGTATTGCCTAGTAAGTATTTTTCAGGCTATAGTGAACCTAAGTCAAAATATACTGACATTAACAGTTTAGTTTCGATATAGTCCGCCATTTGTTTTTTTAGAATATGGCTGTTGAAATAAAATATCAGATTGCCAACGTGGTTTTCTAAAATATTTATTTTATGTAAGTCACCTAGTCAGGTGTTTTATTTTCATAACAGAATTTCCACGGGCCCTTGTTTTAATTACATAATCAACCAGACTATTTGATTAGCCAACAATATAAGCCACATTCAAAGTTTGTGTTCAATTCAATGCAAAGAAAATGTGTATATTTATTTATAAACAGCATATATATTAAGCAAATCACAAAGGAACCCGGATTTTGCTTGAAAATGCATTTATTTAAAAAAAAAAAAAAAAAAAAAAAAAGTTGTGCAAATATCGTGTTTGTCTACCATATACAGAACTAAATGAAAAACAGATGCCTTGCATTTTAGACATTACCCGATAAATTATGACTTTAGGAGAACTGTATTGGTGTCATTGATATTGGCTGCTGTTATGCGAGCGAACCTGCCTTCCAAAATATTTTCTATACACGTTCTGGGCTCCGTTTTACGAAGCGATCTTAGCGCTAAAATCACCTTAAGTGTATTCCTACCTTATGCACTTAAAGTGATCTTAGCGCTCCGATCGCTTCGCAAAACGAAATCCAGGAGATTTTGCTGACCAAGGACTTGCAGTTATAATGCGCAAAGTTACACATTGTTAATGCACAAAGATGAGGACTAGCTTATTGCGAGCCACACCGGCCTCGGGTGGTGTAGTAGTGGTCAATCCATCGGACTTAAGGCTGGTAGCTACTGGGTTCACATCTCGGTACAGGCTCCCACCCAGAGCGAGTTTAACGACTCAATAGGTAGTTGTAAGGCCACAACACAGACTTCTCTCTCACGAACCACTAAAGCACTGTCCTAGACAGACAGCCCGGTTAGCCGAGGTGTGTGTCCAGGACAGTATGTATATATGTTTGTTTGAATATCTATAATAAAAATATATATTGTATGTTATGTCGAGGTTGACTGTTTCATACATATATATTAACGCACTCGCGCAGGGGATAATTAAATATAATTAATGTAATTAATTAATTAATTAATTAATTAATGTATGTATGTATGTATGTATGTATGGTACGGTACGGTACATTACGGTACGGTACGGCACGGCACGGTACGGTACGGCACTGCACGGTACGGTATGCATGTATCTAATTTTGTGTGGGTGCGTGTGTGGGTGCGTGTGTGGGTGCGTGTGTGGGTGTGTGGGTTGGTGAGTACATGTGTCCGTGTAATTGTAATGTGTATATTCATAAATATGCATAAAATATGTCTTAGGTTATGTAAGAAGTAACTTTTTAAAGATTGCTCGAAAACATATTTTTCTCTGGAAAAACACTGACTTTGCCTCAGGGCACGTTCTGTATGTCATACATATGAATGAGTGAGTTTTATCATTCTATCATTCAGACATGAAATTGTGTTGTAACAAAACTATATTGTGGTAATATAAAACTCCAGAAAACCGCATATATATTAAAACGGATAATGATATAACTATATTATTAATGAATTACAGAGGTTTAAATGCAAATTTGAAAAGAAAGGAGATTTTTGAATATTTAAAAAGTAAATATGTTTCTCTATATTGTTTTCAGGATGTACATTTTATTAAAGATCAAGAACAAATCATTAAACAAAAATGGGCTTACATTGAATGTTAATTTAGTTAATATGAATCTAATACTCGTGGAATAGCTATATTATTGGTCCCGTACCGGTCCAACAGGAGGGGACTAAAGGTTTCATCTCCGTCCTTTTATCCGTCCCTCCGTCCGTCCGTCCTTCCTGCCGTATAGCTTTATCAATAACTGTTACAGATCATATTTGACTTTCATGGCGATTTACTCGTTTTTTTACGGAGTTATGGCTCTTGAACTTAGGAGATGTGAAATATTGTTTCCGGACTGATTTTAAAGGGACATTCTTGAGTTTGCTGCATTGTAAGATGTTTCCGACAAATAAAATATTTCTACGATTAAACTTACATATTAAATATATTTTCATATTTAGAATATCAGTTTTGTTTTGAGATATTTTATTGATCAAAAAAGAATTAAAAGGATTGCACAACAGGCAGAGCCGATATAAGTGTCTGTATAGAATATCAGTGTCTGTATATTCAATGAGTTTCTGGTTGTCTTAATATTTCTAAGAAGCCCGAACTGGATTTTGTCTTCAAATAATTTCGTACGTACGAAAAAAACAATATTTTAGGAAATAAAATGAAATTTAACCTAGTACAAATATTAGAACAATATACATGTTTAATATACAGCCACTAATATTTTATGCATAAAAATATATTTGATATGTAATTACAATCGTTAAAAAGTCTCTGTTAGTCGATAATATCTTAAAAATTGCAGCAAACTCAGGAATATCCCTTTAATTTAGAAAGCCTTGAGATACTGAACTGCAATTTTGTGTATAGCTTTATCATGAACGGTTACAGACCAAGTTTAACTTTCATGGTGATTTACCCACTTTTCACAGAGTTATGGCCCTTGAATTTAGGAGATACGAAAAATTGTTGGGCCCGGTTGGGGACATGTATTGCTTTAGCAGTACTCTCAGAATTCTTGTTTAATAATACTTTTGAATTTAAAGTACAAACAAATTTAAGGACAATTTTGAAAAAATAATATATTAAACTAAATACAAGAGATAAACAGTAAATTAGAAGAGCTCGAAAAAGGTGAGAAAGTCATGATATATTTTTAAAAGTTGGAATCTAGAAATCTTTTGAGTAAATCATTTACTGAATTAGAAACTCATGATGTCAAATTATTACAAAAACATTAAATACACTTCACGAAACAAAACATTTTATGATAAATTATATTGTAAAAATTATATAAAGTTGAAAGAATTACATGTATTTGAAGCAAATGTGGGGGGTTTTCTACACTTATCCAAAAGGATGTTGAAAACCTTGAAGAGAACTGAGATATGATAAAATATTAATAGCATTAAAAATATGACAAATGAAGTCCAGGACCCGATGGTCTTATGGCTAACTGTTTGAGAATGACTTGCATAAATATTTATTAAAATCCTTAAATGATGCTTATCAAACAAAAACTCAAAACCAAGGTATTATAACATGTATTCCAAAGGGAAATAAACCTAAATGAAAAACAAGTTTAAATTGTAGAACCATTTCTTTGCTAAATGTTTTATATAAAATTGCATCAGCTGTTGTAGCAAAAATAATAAAATCAGTGATGTCAATTATAATCGGTGAAGAACAAAACGATTTTATGTCCGGAATGATATACAGGTGAAGTAATAAGTTCAATATACAACATAATGGTGTATACAGGAAACCAACAAATTCCTGGTTTATTAGTATTAACTGATTTCGAAAAGGCTTTCGATTCAATATACTGGGAATTCACAATGTCCTTAAATACTTTGGTTTTGGTCTTTCGATACAAAAATGAATTTCTCCTTTTCAAAAAGACTTCAAATCTACGATTGTTAGTTTTGCTTCATCTTATTTTTTAATTGGAAAGAGATTGCCGTCAAGAGGACCCGATATCTTCATATATTAATCTCATTTGTGGTGGGATTATCAACAGGATGTTAAAAACAAGAAAGATTATAAAAGGTATAACAGTTGGAAACATAGAATTCTTATTAACTCAGTTTGCAGATGATACAACGCATAGGACAGGTGGCTGTTATATACAGGTAAATTAAAGAAAATGCAATGAGCGGGACTTATGGTGGCCGTTATGTGCAGGTGGCCGTTATATAGAGGTGACAATTAGACCAGTCTCGACTGTGTGTGTGTGTGTGTGTGTGTGTGTGTGTGTGTGTGTGATAAAGAGGTTAATATCAGGGTATTTTTCGGTATCGTCAATATCATATATTAGGAATAAAAATGTATTATGCGAGCCTCTGGTGAACATAATACATTATTTTTATTCCTAATATATGATATTCACTATACCGAAACACACGAGGGTAATAATCTCTTTATCATAATATGTGGCGCGGCGTCTTTTTGAATGGAAATTACGTCAAACTCGAATGACGTCATTTTGGATGTCCTTACATCAAAATAGATTAGTGCTTAACGTTTTTTGTTTCCTGAACACTGGACAGCTTTCGATGTAAAATTGCTATTGAATTTTTTTTATTTGATGACTATGAATGCATACATCAGCTATGGAGTGACACCCTAGTACGTTTGCTTAAATGTCAATAAACATAGTGTCGTGACCTCGATTAATTTACATCTAATTTGCAAAGTTATCAAATTCTTAAAGTATCTGATCTGAAAATTGTCACATACTTTGATTGCACTGAAAATGTAAGATATATATATATATATATATATATATATATATATATATATATATATATATATATATATATATATACACACATGTATATATATATATCTTCATGTGTCTTCATGTATTTATATAATATACTGATATATCTGTAACCATGTTCTATATGTGGATGTGGATATCATGTAGATAAAATTAAAAACAACAAAAACAAAACAACTATCATATCAGTTTATGCATCTGAACGACAATTGAAGACCAACTTCAAATATGAAATCCTTCCATTGAAGAATTCAAGAAAGACTTTAACATGGAGATGTCTATTTGATGATGATGTGCACGATGTGCATGTTATGTGCATTTTCACTCCCAGAAAATATAAAACTAATCAAAGTATTCGAGAGTTACGAGCAATTAGAGAAAATGTAACTGAACTTAAAGCAAGTTCTTTGACCTTATCATGGTTTCTCATTTATGGGCATAGGGGTATAGTTAAAATATAATCACACGGTATAGTTAAAATATAATCACACGGTAAAGGCAAATGATAAATATAAAAATTATCATTAAAAAGGTTTAAAGGCATATTGTCACGGATTTAAGGAACGTATTTATCTAAAAATGGATTATAAATAAAAATTACATTCATCTGAGATGCCAAATCTATCTGTTGTATCACCAAAAACAATTTAACTGAACCACTATGGAGGGAAATCCATGCTAATGCTTTCAGAAAGTTTCATTTTTGAATCTTAGAATTCCATGAGTCTGTAAATCTGAAATTTGTGAAAATCTTGGTCATATTTTAACATACGAACTTATCATTTTGTGTTGATTCAGTGTATAAAAAATATTCTGCAATTTCGTTGTATTAAAAAACATATCTGACGACAATCGATTTTTTTTTTGGTGCGAATGTGAATAAATGCCTACATTACTTTTTATTAGCTTAATATAGCTGGCAGACATTTCAAGCACGAGTGACGACTACTCGAACTTCGGACTAGTGCACTTTAAAAATTTAGAGAATACTAATTGTCCATAGTGCAAAATAGATGTGGTAATTTCAAGGCGCGATGATCCGGTGTTTAGATAGTCGGCGTACGACTAAATATAAAGGCCTCAACTAATTAGGCCTATACATGTACTACTGAGAATCCCAATACACGAATAGGCCTAACTAGTTGGCAATGTCGCAATTTAAAAGGTGTATATTACTGAAATAAATTAATTATTACCATTTAGTGCACATTTTTATTATTTTGGAAATAACTTGTTTTAAATATTTTTGCTTCTGTTTACCCAACTTAGCGGAAGCGGCAATGGGTTCTCGTTACAGGAGCTTGGCAAACCATTTTGACATTGTGCTTATCTGGCGATGTCTGTCACGTGACATAAAATTAAAAATATCATAAGCCACACGCCTCTTATTTTATAAACTAATGTTACACGACTCTAACATATTTGGATATAATTAAAAGTGGATAAAACACGTGGAAAATATATTTAACCAACTAGGTATGACCAGTATTTGGATGTCACAAAACTTTTCATCTATACCATTACTTATTCATCACGTTAAATTAAGACACAACGATCAGTACCTACAACAATGGAATAGTGACATAGCTTCATCATCAAGGGGTATAATGTACACCACATTTAAAGAACATCTAACATTAGAAAAATATATTATAAAATTACCACAAATATCCTAGACTACGTTACTAAAATTTAGAACATCAAACCATTACTTATCAATCGAAACAGGACGATGGAACAACACCCCAGTAGAAAGCAGACTATGTACACTATGTAACAAAAATGACATTGGAGACGAATTTCACTATCTACTTACATGCTCTTTCTTTAATAACTCCCGAAAAAATTGTTAAAGCCATATTATTATAACAAACCCAATATGCTGAAATTTAAACAATTAATGACAAATGACAAAATAAGTCTTCTTAAAAAGTTGTGCAAATTAATAAAAGAAATTACGGATAAATTTGGTAAACCTTAAAAAGAATTGTCTCCCAGGCTTATGCTGTCTTATTCCGACTACTACTATCCATGTTTGCATATATATATATATATATATATATATATATATATATATATATATATATATATATATATATATATATATATATATAGATTATTACTATTAGAAATATATTTCATTTTGTATTATTATTATTATTAGACATTTTTTGTTTTTGTACATATAAATTTTCTTCTGTAAACCCCATCTTGTCACTGTCATATAATTATTGTTAATGTACCTCATATGCCGCTGAATAGCGGCCTGAGTGAAATAAAGTTATGTTCTGTTCTGTTCTGTTCTGCTCCAAATAGTCATTATTATTATTATTATTATTATTATTATTATTATTATGAACCATCGCCATAATTCAATCATTTTAACAAAATATCATAAATAAATACAATATGGTAGTTATTTAGATGTTTAAATACAGTACTTTTAGGGACAATTCAAATTTATATATTTTCAGGTAATATTTTATTAAACCATTAAATAGGTCAATAGTCTGTGACGATATACCTGAGTGGAGAAACGTTAACAAAAGTTTAACCACGTTGTAAATGACTTGTAATTTTAATACATTTTAACATACCTCTAACAATGTTTCCAACAGAATTAAAACAAAATAACCTGCAAGTTCATAATAAAATACAACCAGCATTTAGCAGGTTTCAAAAACAAAATGTAACCGAACTTTAACCTGATTGTACTCAATGCGTAAATGGTTAGGCGGCTGTCTGCTGAATAAAAGGGTGCGTGCAAATCAGACGTAAAGCTATAATTAATGCCAGCCGAATGCAATGCTTGTTTATGTCTTTAACGTTTTAAGGCAATTCTACAATCAGCTTCAAATTGTGTTTTTTATTTTATGATATCACTGAAAGGGCAAGACTCCAATAACACAAAGTACATTTGAATTTTCACATGCACGTTCCATAAACATTTAAAACAACCTTTATTAACTAGAACCTATATTATAGACTATTAAGGAAGTTACATACATGTTCTACAAAGAGTTACTGATAATAATCAGATTAAATAAAACTTGCCTTTTGGCAAAGTTAAAATACTGTATTTAACATGCCCCAGGGTAACAAACACTAAATGAACTTCTTATCATTCAAATGATGTTCACTTTGGGTTTGATTGGCCATTTTTTGTCTTTAACTGTGAGTATATAACGATCTCACTTCTGAAACACGACCAAGTGTTCGCAACGGCAGGTTCAAGAAGGTAAGTTGCAATAATCGTATCATTACTTTAACTGAAAACATTACAATGTTTTTACTTCTTTAATAGCACTTTAATTAATTTTAACTCTTTTTACTTATAGCTGATGCTTTTTGTGGGGTTTCATTCGTTTTATTATGTTTTCCCCTTTAAAAAAAAAAAAATTTCATTCTGATAAAACTATATATAATTTGGGTACATCAAGTAGAAAAATAAATATACAAATATTTATTATCTAATCTTTCCTCAAAAGAGGTGTAATTTGCTCAATATTAAAATGTCTTGATTGATATTCTGAATAATATAATAGACTATTCTCTTACTATTTAAACGTTTGGAAGATGTTTACTTGAAAGACCAAAATATACATGTACTGTTTTTGACCTTTCATTTTAATTCTCAAAAACTTTGGTGAAATATACTAACACGACCAGTTTAAAAAAAAATGGTGTTTTGTAAACGCACACTATCCATGACTTGTAGTTATTCTAAGGTAATTGCATGATTGAAAGTTCGGAGCTTTATTATCTGTATTAACACACCACACCCACAGACACACACACACACACACACACACAACCCCTACAATTTCCCACGGCAATCGGCAATGCCGTGAAGATTGCCGTGTAGTTTTTAATTCTCCATTGCACTTTTTTGCATTGGACTATATTGAGTTTTTTTCAATGGCATGTTTTTTTTGCCGCAGACATTTTCTTAATTGCAGGGGTTGTGTGTGTGTGTGTGTGTGTGTGTGTGTGTGTGTGTGTGTGTGTGTGTGTGTCTGTCTGTCTGTCTGTCTGTATGTATATATATATATATATATACATAACAAATGGTATCTGTTTTGTCAACAAACTGATGGATAATCAAGATAGCGTGTTTACTTACGGTGTATATCAAAATAATGTAAATTATTATATTATGGATTATTGGATGCAATACCAAATGGATAAGAAAACATACTGAAAGTAATATATTAGACAGAATACGAAACTCAAATGTAAATCATAAAAAATATGAAAAAGTACAAAAAGACATTTTACAAGCTTGTCATTAATAAAATAAAATTTAAAACCCTAATTATTTTTTTTTTTTTTAAATGGCAACACAAATTAGGTAAAGAAGTCAATTGGGGATATGTGTATAAATTGCCCTTTTGATGTAAAATGCAAGATTGTTGTACCTAACATATTACTTCGTTTTGGTCTTTTTATTAATAGTCCAAACACTGATATTATCAGTTATTAAAAAACCCATTACATACATATTTGAAGAAAGAAAAAACCCTTAACCAAATTATATATATATATATATATATATATTACACCCCCATGGCCAAAACCTCCGAATGGAAAACTACAAAGCTAGAAAGTCTTTGTTATGTGCGTGTAGGTTTGACAATGCCGTGGAATCCTTGCCTAAATTCCCCTGGCAAAGGCTTCCTCCTTGCTTCCAAATAAGAATAGTTGTCAATATGTCAATAGTGCGCCGAAAAAAAGTCCGACCAATCTATCCACGTTGCTTGCACAGTTAAGGTTTCATGTAAAACTTTAAAATCGCCTTTGTTCTTACTATTTTATTTTAATAGAAAGAACATAGGTCGATATAGGAACTTCGTATCCAAAATGTTCAGATAATATGTTGTGTTTCTAATATTAATTTTATTTAAAACAAATTTCAATTAATTTTGACTGATCTGCATGCTAAATATTGTATTATTATCAAAAGAGCTCATCTACATATCTATCAATCAACTGTTCAGTGTACAAAACGTAACACAGTTGCTCAAGTTGTGACAATTTCTGACCAAAGCAGGTAATAGAAGAGTATGAATTACTCATCTCATTAATTGTGTCCATCCTTAGATCTTTAAATTAACCTTTGTGGTATAATTTTTCCTAGTACTAAATTATATTTACTATTCCTGTTTCACCCTATGTACGTTTGATGCTAAAGAAATTGAAGGCGATTCGGTAAATAAATGAATACTGAACCTATAATTGGGGGCTTATTATTTACTTAGCATGTCTCCCAGAATTACATAATACCATTAGCATGCATAATTTTTACATATTAATTTTATAATTTTATATCTACAATATTATAATATATTATACCAGTCTATCGATGACGTCGGAGGTGCCTTGCGAGCTACATAAAGATAGGGATGAGGTTTTTAATATAATAATACATTTGTAAGTTTGACTGCGATTTCGGCAGTATTAATTGCAATACACGGTAAGCACACAAAAGCTCTCCTTTTGCAAACATCTGCTACCACCACTGGTTTGACAGTTATCCATTGCTGCTACATGTATTCCAGTGAGTTCTGTCCTGTGTTAAAATGGAGTTTGTAAAACTACTCTTGGACTGGCAGTCCTCTTTGAGCGGTGCAGGAGGGATCTTGTCCTGTAAAGAATCACATCAGGAGTGGCTGTCCTCTTATAGACGAGGCACTGAATAGAGATTCGTGGAATCAACCACTATTTTTGATTATGGATAAAGGTTTTGTCGTTCAAATTTGAAAAGCTACTAAATGATAAACCCAATTGAGTCTAATAACAATGTGTTATGCAAAATATGCTCAAATTACTAAAACGGTTGCGAAATCGCCTTTATTCATAGTATACGTTCTGAAATTTACTCTACTTACTGATATGGTGTATTTTCAGTTTTTCTCTCCATTATTTTCAGATTCAAGATGTTGTTATTATTAATAGCGTTCTTGAGTCTCGGACTACCAGCTTGTTTCGCAAGTAAGTTACACACAATTTCATCTTCAGTATTTTACTTTCGTAACATGTTGAGTACCAATAAAGATTCACGCACGCGGATCTGGGTTCACACCTCAACTGTTAGGGCTATCTGTCCAGGACCTGTCCACTCTTGAGTTGTACGAAACCCGCTTTCACATGGAGCTGGCACTAAGACACGAATATAATACTTACCACCCTTCAATCCGATGACAACCACTAGGTCTGCACTATTGTTCAGTTAAAGTTTGTTTTGTTTATTGACACCACTAGAGCATATTGATTAATTAATCATCAGCTATTGGATGTCAAACATTTGGTAATTCTGACTCGTAGTCATCAGAGGAAACCCGCTACATTTTTCCTAATGTAGCAAGGGATCTTTTATATGCACTTTCCCACAGACAGGAAAGCACATACCACGGTCTTTGAGCAGTTGTGTTGCACTGGTTGGAACGAAAAAACAAATCAGCTGAATGAATCCACCGAGGTGGTTCGATCCTGCAACGCAAGCACTTCGAGCGAACATTTAACCGACTGAGCTAAATTCCGCCCCCTATCCGTCAGATACAATATGTTGACGTGTTTTTCATAGTAACAACACATGGAAGTGTTTACAGCATGTAACCTATAATACAAGTACCTATATTATATGGAAAACAGTATTTAATTGAAATCATAATATAAATTATATTTTAATTTTAAAAAAGCAAAAACCCCCACATATTTTGGGTTATGTATTTCATTTGCAAATAAATTGTGGCAATACTGTCTAGAAAGATGGCTTCGAAGGAAATGTTTTATTTAACGACGCACTCAACACATTTTATTTACGGTTATATGGCGTCAGTAGATGGCTTCGATGCCAACGCCAGAAAGACAACTGACAATGCAAACCCTCTCGGTATTTAATATGCCAATATTTCGCAACCTTTATATTACTCATACTTAAAATATCTCACAGAAAGACACGTCTCGGGGATAATTTGCACACTATCATACTATCTCATTAACACGATTGCTTGCGAGCTGATCCGGAAACGAATTTAAACATTTTATAGAGCATTGGTTTCTGTCAGTACCACGCACGAAGTTTTTATGAATAGATCTGATGTTATGATTGCAATGAAAAGTACATACTAAAAATAAAATTATTAAACAGACAAAACACAAAGATGAATTACTTTAGGGTAGTCCTTTTCAATAGAGATTACAAAAAGATAAAGGTGTAACACTAATAAATACAAATCATACAATGCTTTTTCGAATGAATGAATGAATGAATGAATGAATGAATGAATAAAAGAAAGAATGAATGAATGTTTAATTACACCCCAGCACGAAAAATACATCGGCTATTGGTTGTTAAACTATGGTAAAGTCCCCAACCAATTTGGGGCGGGACGTAGCTCAGTGGTAAAGCGCTCGAATGATGCGGTCGGTCTGGGATCGATCCCCGTCGGTGGATCTATTGGGCTATTTCCTGTACCAGCCTGTGCACCACGACTGGTATATCTAAGTCCGTGGTATGTGCTATCCTGTCTGCGGGATGGTGCATATAAAAGATCCCTTGCTACTAATGGAAATACGTAGCGGGTTTTCTCTCTACGAGTATTTGTCAAATGACCAAATGTTTGACATTGATGATTAATAAATCAATGTGCTCTGGTGTTTTTTATGGAACCAAACAAGCTTGAAATTTTAACCATCCAATTTGCCTTATACAATTTAAAAAAAAATTCATTCGCTGTAAATTAAACGCACGCGTACGGCGCGAAACATAATTTAGTCGAACGCGTAACAAGAAGTAGTTTGTTTTGTTCAACGACACCACTAGAGCACATTGATTTGTTAATCATCGTCTATTGAATGTCAGACATTTGGTAATTTTGACATATAGTCCTAGAGAGCAAAACCCGCTACATGTTTCCATTAGTAGCAAGGTATCCTTTATATGCACCATCCCATAAACAGGACAGCACATACCAAAGCCTTTGATGTACCAGTCAAGGTGCACTGGGACGGGGTTCGATCCCAGACCTACCGTGCATCAAGCGAGCGCTTTACCATTGGGTTACATCCCGCCTTAGCGTACAACAATACCAATAAGAATTGTGTCTATTTTTTCCGGTAGAGGGTTTCATGGATCGAAACGCAACCTTGTCAAGTAAATTTGTCTTGTTTCTTTATATATTTCCTGGGGTGTGATCTATGACCTGACCTGTGGTGTTGGGGTTTCTTTTTGTCTGGGGGTGGGGTGGGGGGTGGGGGTGTGATCTATGACCTGACCTGTGGTGTTGGGGTTTCTTTGTGTGTGGGGGTGGGGTGGGGGTGGGGGTGTGTGTGATCTATGACCTGACCTGTGGTGTTGGGGTTTCTTTGTGTGTGTGTGTGGGGTGGGGGTGGGGGGTGATCTATGACCTGACCTGTGGTGTTGGGGTTTCTTTGTGTGTGGGGGTGGGGTGGGGGTGGGGGGGGGGTATCTATGACCTGACCTGTGGTGTTGGGGTTTCTTTATGTGTGTTTGTGTGAGTAAGTGTCTTTTTTTTGTTTAAAAGTTAACTTGTTTACTATAAAGAAAACAAACAAAAAAAACATTTAAAATTGAGAGACTGGCGTATGGTCGTGTCTGGTTAAACCGGAGATATATATCTGCGCTTCACGCGTCGATCACAACACTCGAGTAGTAAAAAGTTATGAAACAAAATACTCACTTAAATATTTTCATTATGTATTTGCAGGTTGTCCAAGCTACATTTTCCTGCACCCTACTGATCCCCACAAGTTCTACAAATTCCAGCAGGGCTTTGGTTATTTGAAGTTTGACTGTCCTGCCGGTTTGGTGTTTTCGCCACAAGACTGTGTCTGCGTAAGAGGTAAGTGTATTTACTACTGGCAACATATAGCAGGGTCGTAACAATATATATATATATATATATATATATATATATATATATATATATATATATATATATACACACATACATACATACATACATACATACATACATCTATCTATCTATCTATCTATCTATCTATCTATCTATCTATCTATCTATCTATCTATCTACATACATACATACATATACATATATATATGCTATATGTTGCCAGAAATGGGGTGATTACTTGACAAAAGTAATCGATTACGATTATGATTACTTTAGAATGTCACGATTACGATTACGAGAAAATTGAAAGTAATCGATTACGATTGCGAATACATTGTCTAAGTAATCATGATTACAATCATGAATACATTTCCACAAATATACACAAATAATGAAATGATGTTACCACCATGAAATTATTCGCTTTATTTCACAACCATACCGATTTCATTCATTGAAAGACATAATGGATAATTTTAGATTTTTTATTAAATTATTTCAAAAATTTATGAACGTATGTATACTGCAGGGAGGGAATCAGTTTCCAAAACCAGATTTATTATTCTTAAATTTGGATTATTGACGAAAAGGTACCCATAACCATAGGTCTAATTGGTAACAGGACAAAACCTCACTGGACAAAACCCCACTGGACAAAACCTCACTGGATAAAACCTCACTGGACATAACCTCACTGGACAAAACCCCACTGGACATAACCCCACTGGACAAAACCCCACTGGACAAAACCTCACTGGACATAACCCCACTGGACAAAACCTCACTGGACAAACCCCACTGGACAAAACCTCACTGGACATAACCTCACTGGACAAAACCCCACTGGACAAAACCCCACTGGACATAACCCCACTGGACAAAACCCCACTGGACAAAACCTCACTGGACATAACCCCACTGGACAAAACCCCACTGGACATAACCTCACTGGACATAACCCCACTGGACAAAACCCCACTGGACATAACCTCACTGGACATAACCCCACTGGACAAAACCTCACTGGACAAACCCCACTGGACAAAACCCCACTCGGACAAAACCTCACTGGACAAAACCCCACTCGGACAAAATCTCACTCGGACAAAACCACACTGGACAAAACCTCACTCGGACAAAACCTCACTCGAACAAAACCCCACTGGACAAAACCTCACTCGGACAAAACCTCACTGGACAAAACCTCACTGGATAAAACCTCACTGAACAAAACCTCACAGGACAAAAACTCACTGGACAAAACACTACTCGGACAAAACCCCACGGGATAAAATCCCACTCGGACAAAACCCCACTGGACAAAACACCACTCGGACAAAACCCCACGGGATAAAATCCCACTCGGACAAAACCCCACTGGACAAAACCTCACTGGACAAAACCCCACTCATTCGACAGCCCATTTGGACAAAACTCCACTTCACTCATATTAAACAAAACAATACGCTTTCTTCTTCTTTTTAATCATTTAACATAAATTTAACACTATAACCTGGTGTGCATGTACTTCTCGTGTAGTAGCTTCAAACCACCCTTGTGGTTAGTAATGATCTCCATGTTGTAGGTACACATGTATCTTGTTTATTGTAATTACTATTCCAGTTTTCTGGTGCATTTATATGCACATTGTTATGTAACTAGCAATTAAGGAAAGCCATCTACTACTGATCATACATTTGCAGTGTATCATTAGTGGATTCATTAGCAATCAACACAACCAAAATTTCAATTAAAAACCATTCTTTTGTAGTGCAATTAGAAATATTTCAGAGCGGATTTTTGTGCAGAATTCTGATTGTATCTGCAGATCACTTGTGGTGTAACTAGCAATTAAGGGAAGCCATCTACTACTGGACATACCTTTGCAATGTGTCATTAGAGGATTCTTTAGAAATAAACACAGCTAAAATGTCTATTCGTAACCATTCCTTTGAAATATATCAGAGTGGGGTTTTGTCCCGAATTCTGATTAATGAGTGGCTTTTGTCCAAGTGGGTTTTGTCTTGTGGGCTTTTGTCAACTGGTGTTTTGTCCGAGTAGTGTTTTGTCCTGGATTCGTATAATTATTGTATTAATGCATAACATATATATTTTGTTATATTATTGAAATAAGCAATAATTTGTAATTGCAAACTGTCTGATCACTATTACTTATTGTTATTTATTGTTTGTAGAACGTATACCATGTAATACCATCCATAAATTAAAATAAATGATTTTTTTTAAATCTATAAATGGCGAAATAATGAAATCTGCATACATATACATGTGCACAAGTTGCTCATTGCATTTAATTCTTAACATTCTGAAAAAGACTATTATTAATGAATCGATTTGCAGTCATGTTTTTATTAAATTACACATTTATACCTATATACATCAATTAAACAGTGTTGCTAGTTTGCTTTATGCCATATTATAAGGATCCAATTGTATCAGTGAAAATTACAAGTATCTTGGTCTGGGTGTGTTTATTTTGGTATCATTAGAAGCGCCGTGTTTCGTAGAACATATATTAAAATTAGCTTTCGGGAACTTTTATCAGACGCTATTTGTAAAGGATAATAAACCAAGGTTTATCTTGATAAAATACTTACAACTGGGTGTTTGCTTAGGATGTGAGGATGACTACCCATGGAATCAAGCTTGATACGACTGGCTGGCTGCCCGTCTTCAGTCGTACCCACTAACAAAAGAAAATAAATTTTGCCCCTGTACCGTTGGTGGACTTTCACACCTGTGACACAAACCAGATATTGCCAAGCGGTTGAATTCAGACCCGTGATAACTCTGTATATGCACTGAGAGGAACGCAAGTGTTTTATTATTTAAAAAAAATATATTATTCATTTTTTTACGGCAATGATTTAGAACACAAAACTTTTATATATTGCTAGCTAGAACACTGTATTCATTCAAGTAGTTTTATAGTAAACGTAAACACGATAGATACCATTATGTGAATGCATGTCTTCATCCCCTGGTTACATTCATTTGATAATCCAGGCATTATGATCCCCAGTTTCTCAAGGCAAATGATAGTTCTACTATGAGAGTAGGAGACAATTAGAGATCAGTTATACTGACTGACCAGTACTGCTTCTAACCAGTACTGCTTCTAACTAAACACATCTAAGTAAATAATTATGAGTAATCATGAAAGTAATCGCATGGCATTCTCAAACACTGTAATCGATTATGATTGCGATTACACGAAAACATGTCATCGATTACAATCGATTACGATTACCCTATCTCTGATATATATATATACGTGTGTGTGTGTGTGTGTGTGTATGTATATATATATATATATATATATATATATATATATATATATACAGTTATATAGAGGATAACAAATGAGTTAGCAGTTATTAACAATTTTATGTCCCGAGTAAAATAATTTTCTCTTATTATAAGCTCTAGACAAATGAAAATTATTTCTCAAGGGACACAAATTTAATAATAACTGGTACCGAGTTTGTTATTCTATTTATTACATCAGCTATTTTTCTATCTAAAAACCTTTTAATTTTGATATCCTATGTGAAAGCCTATATAGAAACGAAGTAAATAACTTTAAACACACTTCTGAGTATTGCATTAACTTTGTATTTTATTATCAATCACAGATAAAAAATAAAAAATAAAAAGAAGTTTTGTTTATTTTATTTACAAAATCTGCAATGAATTGTATAAAAATTAAATTTTATAACAAATTTAACAACAAAAACTGAGAGGCGTAAATGCAAACTCTTTAAACGTTTTTGTTTAATCGTTGATGACGTCATATTTTTATTTATGTTGGCGTGTTGTTAGGCATTCGTTCGTTCATTCATTCATTCATTCATTCATTCGTTCATTCATTCATTCATTCATTTATTCATTGTTTTCTTTATAATGCAATCAAACAAACTATCTTTAAAATATAAATATTTCAACAAATTGTAATCCTAAGTAAACGATATTTTAAAATGTGGAAACGGAGTGTCAAACAATATTTCCACTCACCCTCTCCCCCATTCCAAGAATGGACCCGTGGGGCACGCCTGAACTTTGATTTGTATATAATATGTATGATAATGTTACAGATGCGTGTTCGGTGCTGAAGGACGGCTCCATCTGGAGACCCACAGTGACCGACAAAAGCAGCAAGTTGACGTGTTACGCCCACTTCAAGTGCGCATCATCCAAGTCCACATACGCATTCTGTGCTAGCGGCAATTCTTTTGAGCAGAAGTGGGGATGCATGAGCGAAAGTACCTGCACTTACTCAGGACAGCCCGAGTTTCGTAAGAATTATTATTATTATTATTAGTAGTAGTAGTAGTAGTAGTAGTAGTAGTAGTAGTAGTACTAGTACTAGTAGCCTAGTAGTAGTAATAATAGTAGAAGTAGTAGTAGTAGTAGTACTAGTACTAGTAGCCTAGTAGTAGTAATAATAGTAGAAGTAGTAGTAGCCTAGTAGCAGTAGTAGTAGTAGAAGTAGTAGTAGTGGTGGTGGTAGAAGTAATAATAATAATAATAGTAGTAATAGTGGTAGTAGTAGTAGTGATAGTAATAGTAGTAGTGGTGTTGATAGTAATAGTAATAGTAGTAGTAGTAGTTAGCAGTAGGAGTAGTAGGAGTAGTGGTAGTGGTGGTAGTAATGGCAGTAACAATAGTTGTAGTAATAGTAGTGGTAGTAGTAGTAGTAGTAGTAGTAGTAGTAGTAGTAATTATAGTAGTCGTAGTCGTAGTAGTAGTAAAAGTAGTAGTAGTTGTAGTAATATTTTAGTCTTATTGTGTGTTAAATGTTCACAATTAATATTATGATTAGCTGTATAGTTAGTTCCAGTGGTAAAACGATAGAATTGCTTATTTCCTCCTGAAATTGAAAAACAGATATAATAACTGCAGGGGCAACATAATATATTTTAATGTATGTTATTTACAAATAGTATCATGAACCATTAATTTAAATGTTGGTTTTCTTTATTTTAGACGAGACTGTTAAGATTTTTCGCGGAGATGGTGAAAATGGTAAGCAATAAAATATTATGTCCGAAATCTATCAAATGATATGTCAAAACGTTTGTTTGTTTGTTTGTTTGTATTGACGACTGGCGAACCAATGATACTAATTGTGAATTTGGTATTCAGTCGGAATATGTGGATTCCTATCTGTGTGAAAAGTGCAAACATTTTCATTTTATTTCAACTTATTTTCGTGCACATATCCAATTAAGGTTCAAGCACGCTGTCCTGGGAACACACCTTAGCTACCTGGGCTCTCTGTTCAGGACAGTGCGTTAGTTGTTAGTGGTTAGTGGTTAATGAGGGAGAAGAGGGTGTAGTGGTCTTATACCTACCCACTGAGTCGTTAAAACTCGCTCTGGGTGTGAGCCGGTAACGGGCTGCGAACCCTGTACCTACCAGTAACCACGACACCACCGAGGCCGGACAAATAAAAGACTATGTGGTGGCAGTGGGTCACCTCTCTTGCACTGTATATCAAGTGTCGAAGTAACCTTTATTTAACACCAATGGCTGTACTTTCAAATATGCAGTGTCGTATAAAAGGCATACCATTCAATTTTTGCTCTCTCTCTCTAATTGTTTTAACCCAGAATAGTAAATATTAATTAGCCAGTGGTATCCCCACACTAATTCAGGCCTTGACGTTAACGTTTTTCTTTTTCTTTTTTTCATTATACAATCTGGTAGCCCTCAGTCAATGATATAAAACTTCGACCAGATCAAACAGTTCCTCACATTCGTGATCGCAAATACCATAAATATTAATAACAGCAAACATGTCTTTCTGAAAAGATCGTTTGTTATTTATATCCCATTATATATTTATAGGATATTAAACGAGCTTCCATTTCATGTCATGTTTATGTCCCGAGTGAAATAATTTTCAATTGTCACGAGCTTTATTTCACGAGGGAATTAAACATTATATGAAATGGTAGCGAGTTTAATATTCTATATATTACCCATAATCGACCTTTATTAATATTACTCAACTCGTTTGGTTGACGTTCCTGTACGGTTGTAGTGCGCCAGTCGATGATGTCGAAGTGTTACATAACGCCAAGTGGGACATATCACACTGATTTGTACCAAGATATTTTTAACCATATATGTAATAAATTATATATTACCTGTAATAGGGTAATCGACTATTTTCGTTTCGCTATGTAATACTAATTCTCAAGAATTATCAGGTTTGGCCAAAATGGTCTACTATCAATATTGTGGCAATGGACGCGTACTGAGCTACATGTTATTGGTTCGAATCCCGGCCTAGATTTTAGCACTTGTTGTTTTAAAAGGAATATATATTCACGAAACACATCTGTTATTCTATTTAGATCCATCCTTCTGATGCCCAAATACTGTTTTATGTTCAGTATTAAATAACGAATGAATGAATGAATGAATGTTTAACGACACCCCAGCATGAAAAATACATCGGCTATTGGGTATCAAACTATGGTAAATGCAAAACATTAAATATTATTAAATAATGAAGAACATGCAAAATAAAAGCACGCTATATACAGTATATATTATCCAAGAGATACTATGCAAGATCTTATTATTATGTAGTTATTATTTACTTATTACAACTAATTAAAATACAAATGCAGTTTTGCACTCTGTCTTGTGCAGAGGTATGATTTTCATAACGGAATACGGTTTTGTCATTCAGACTCATAAGCTGATGTTTCGTTTGTACTTATATGATTTAATATTTTAATATTTTAGTTGGATGTGGAAAATGCGGCCAGAATGCGAAATGTATTAACAACAAGTGTGTGTGTGAGGATGGGTTCGATGGTGACGGATACACATGCAAAGGTAACTAAATACAATATTACGTTTAACTGTTGTATGGTGTATACAGTAATTAGTATTAAATGTTAAACTGTACATGTTGGACTGATTCAAATACTATTAATAACATGATGGAAATATATCATGGGCGGATCCACGATTTTGTAAAGAGGGTCACAAAATTCTAAATAGGGTGATCGAGTTTTCCAAAAGCAAATGAGCTGAGATCCCAAAGGGAGCTAGATCTGTCGGGGGTCGAGGACAAGTTCCCAGGAAAATTTTGAAATAAAGAATCAAACTTTAACATGACAACGAACACTTCAAACGAGTGGGGAATCACGTGACCCTTGTGATCATCCTCCGACTGAAACATATTTTATTGCATATAATGTACAAATGGTTAGGGCACAAGTTATCCAACTTTCGAGGCCCTCTCCTAATAACATATAATAATAAAAATATGAAAATAACGGCGACTACAACTATTACAAGAATATAAATGAAATTAAATATTCAAAGAGAAGTATATACATGAGAGAAAAACAAAACACACACACATAAAAAACCCAAAACAAACAAAATAATAAATAATTAAATAAATAAGAAAATAAAAATTAAAAAATTAAAAATGAAGACGGAAAGCAAACAAAGGTGATTTATTTTTCCAATCAGACAACCCAATTTATAAAATATTCTTAGCAGAGAGGTTCCTACATAACTGATTTAAAAGTAATTAGACATTATTATTATTATTATTATTATTATTATTTAAAACGCTGTGTTTGTTTAATATATTTATGTACATGATAGAATATTTGCTTGTCAATAGTATCATTTCCTCTGGATTCGCCAATGAAAATTGATATGTTAAACGCATATATGTATGCTATAACACAAAGCGATGAAGATATGGTACAAGACCCACAACATATGCAGTTAACTTTATACTGTACGTTTTAATCACCTTTACATACTAGGATGAGCCACAAATGAGGTTTGTTTATAAATCTGTCTTATGGGCTCGTGGCAGCCGGTGCACCACTACTGGTATATCAAAGGCCGTGGTATGAGCTATCGTGTCTGTGGGATGGTGCATATAAAAGATCCTTTGTTACTAATGGAAAAAAAATGTATCAGGTTTCGTCCCTAAGACTATATGTCACAATTACCAAATGTTTGACATCCAATAGCCGATGATTAATAAATCAATGTGCTCTAGTGGTGTCGTTAAATAAAACACACTTTTTTCTTCTTTTTTGTTTTGTTTATGGGATCTATAATGTGTGCCTAGGACTTATAAATCCATTTCGTTGGGCATTTTATAGTTCTCTAGAAAAGGTTAAACAATCAAAAATATAATTTAAAAAACAGCTTGAATTGTTGATACAGACAAAGTTGAAGACATTTCGGGGCTTTCAAAATATTGTGATCAGCAAAAGGAGATCAAAATATGGTACATAAAATACCAACAAAATCTGCAATTAACTTCAACTTTTGAAGTCTTCATCTTGGCTATCTCTAAGCATTATATGGCCAGTATATATATGTTTACGAATCTGTTTTATGTGCTATAGGCCTATGGCATTGTCTACAATTATGGAAACAGGGATGTTATAACCTTCAAGACTGAATGATCATTCATACTATAACAGAAAATAATCATTATGGTTGACTTTGATTCGTTTTATACTTGTCAAGACTGCGACAATAATGTCCGCTGTGAAAACGTGTCTGAAATAATGGCTTTGCTGGAGACGGATATACATGTAAAAGTACTGTGGGCAGTTTATATAAGTGAACATAATTAAGTTAATTGCATCATTAAACTTGTTTATACAGTCAAAGCCTAAGGAAGTCAGAAACCTTCAAACCATTTTCAAATAGCTATATTCAGTAACGAATAACGACAAAGGTAAGCTACAGGGTCCTCGAATTCTAAAATCAATTCCCTGCTGAGTATTTTGGCACCTTTATATTAAACATTATTATGGGTATACCTTCATATAGCAAAGGCATTAAAATGCCATCAACTTGGGGGTGCGGTTGGCAATAATCACGTTTGGTCATACAAAAACCATGTAATAACTGTAATTAATTATGAGCCACATTGTCGTGAAGTTTCCAACGATTTCAAATTCACTTTAGACACACACTACCGATACTTATGTATAATGCAATTCTCAACACTTCAGATTTGTTTCCGAAACTTTCTTTTTTGGAACATATGTATGTAAGTGCCTAGAACCTGTGAAGCCTATACTTTGACACTGGATTCATAGAGGGTAAAAATTAGAAACAGGTTTGCAGTTAATGCTGTATTATAAACGGTGAACGATTGTTGCTGACTTCATCCATAATTATACGTTTCATTCTTACTAGTTTCTGGATGTCAAAACTGTCACTATAAAGCAAAGTGTTACATTGTGGTATATTGTTCACTCCTGACGTGTAAACATGTACATACATTTAAATAAAAAAGTCACTTCTCGCATTAAAGA
This sequence comes from Gigantopelta aegis, assembly GCF_016097555.1. NCBI lineage: Eukaryota > Metazoa > Mollusca > Gastropoda > Neomphalida > Peltospiridae > Gigantopelta > Gigantopelta aegis. Next base: position 42,275,118 of record NC_054708.1, on the reverse strand, counting down.
TCCTATTAAAGATCATACAGACACTATTAACGACCAAACAAAAGACCCTATTAAAGACCATACAAAAGACCCATTAAAAACCAGACAAAAGACCCTTTAAAGACCATACAAAAGACCATATTAAAGACCTATTCAAACACAATATGTACGAACATTTTGAAGTTAAATTCTGATGTGACCGCAGTAAAATATTGAATAACTGTTTTTAATTAGCAAACATCAGGCCGGCTGGTAGGTTTTGTGCACGATTTTCAGCACCAGTTCTAACCCATAATAGGTTTTAAAGGTTCCCTATCGAGGTGTCTGATTAAGATTAACTTTGAATTTCTTGTATCAAAATGGCATCTGTGTAAGTGTCATATAGTCTTTCCTACAAATATATAGATGTCTTAAAAAATAGTACATTTAAAAAAAACTTAAGTTTATTTGGTGTATCGTTTAATATCCCTACATTATTTGTCGTGAGAAACTCCTCGACTTCGCCTACAGTACCAAAACTCTTTGGATATATATCTACCGATACACCTTGTAAAGCTTGTAAAGTGTGGGTATAACTATTACCTATAACATTTAATTGGTATTTATATAAGAGGTCAAACACTGTTACAAAAGCTGAATTTTATATTTAACTTTGATTTACGAATTATTTGTATATTTTATACTTATTAGTTAATGGATGTAAAAGGTGTCACGCTGATGCGACGTGTATAAACAACAGGTGTGTCTGTAATTATGGATTCATTGGAGATGGAACAAACTGTGGAGGTAATTAAGTATAACCAGAATACAATCCTTAAAAACTTTAGCTAGGTCTCCATGTTGGAGGAATACACAACCAGAAATGTTCCATTGTGGTACATATGGTTACACATATCCAGATGTCATATATGCCTGTATACAAAACCACGTGGTTTTATATTTGTTCGCGGAAATCTGGCTCTCAAAAGGCTTTTACTAAAGAGTAAAGATAAAAATCTTCTTGATCTTCTAAATTGAAATGCACAAAAAACGTAGTCAGTTTAACAAAAACAATTTAAAAAAATATCCTTTTCGTTCTTCAGTCCATATTTTCTTGTCACTTATCATTTGGATACAGCAAAGTTCGAATTATATTTTCATCATATTTCAAACAAGAGCCATTACGAAACATGGTTTGCTTTATCAGATCAGCTGCATATAAAAAAGTTCAAATTATGTTTTCATAATATTTCAATCAATAGAACAAGACACATGCGCAGTTATTCATAGCCGTTCCCTTGAGATTTACAGATAATACATCACAGTGCAGAGCTGTAGTCAGCGTGGTACAGGCGTCAACTGCCTCCTCCAATAAATTTCCAAATTTTAAAACAAAATTTCATTAAATATTATTTCTGCTTCTACATACAACTGAGATAAAATGGTGTTTTATGTGATATAAAATTATAATTTTTTTCTCGGAAATGACATTTTACTACTTAATGGCTCCATGCACTTCCCATCATGAAACAATTACATCTATGAGCTTTAATATACTCCGATACCAGTACAGCTCTAAAACACACCGCTAACACTACATCAAACTGCATTTGCACATTTGACTGTGAAATAGACTGTTTCAATACTCAGAAACAAAATATGAAAGTCTGGTCCACATTATTTTCATTTCATTATTTACTACTTTCTAGTTATTGATCTTATTTCGACACAGATCTCATACAATAATTAACTCAACCTAAAGTTGTGTATAAATCACTTACACCCACACTTATTCGGTGTATCGTTTAATATCCGTACATTTTTTTGTCGTGAGAAACTCCTCGACTTCGCCTACAGTACCAAAACTCTTTGGATATATATCTACCGATACACCTTGTAAAGTGTTGGTATAACTATTACCTATAACATTTAATTGGTATTTATATAAGAGGTCAAACACTGTTACAAAAGTTAAATTTTATACTTAACTTTGATTTACGAATTATTTGTATATTTTATACTTATTAGTTAATGGATGTAAAAGGTGTCACGCTGATGCGACGTGTAGAAACAACAGGTGTGTCTGCAATTATGGATTCATCGGAGATGGAACAAACTGTGAAGGTAATTAAGTATAACCAGAATACAATCCTTAAAAACTTTAGCTAGGTCTCAATGTTGGAGAAATATAGAACCAGAAATGTTCCATTGTGGTACATATGGTTACACATATCCAGATGTCATATATACCTGCATACAAAATCGCGTGGTTTTATATCTGTTCGCGGAAATCTGGCTCTCCAGAGGTTTTTACAAAAGAGTAAAGATAAAAAATCTTCTTGATCCTCTAAATTGAAATGCACAGAAAAAGTAGTCAGTTTAACAAAAACAATTAAAAAAAATATCCTTTTCGTTCTTCAGTCCATATTTTCTTTGTCACTTATCATTTGGATACAGCAAAGTTCGAATTATATTTTCATCATATTTCAAACAAGAGCCATTACGAAACATGGTTTGCTTTATCAGATCAGCTGCATATAAAAAAGTTCAAATTATGTTTTCATAATATTTCAATCAATAGAACAAGACACATGCGCAGTTATTCATAGCCGTTCCCTTGAGATTTACAGATAATACATCAGGGTGCAGAGCTGTAGTCAGCGTGGTACAGCCGTCAACTGCCTCCTCCAATAAATTTCCAAATTTGTAAACAAAATTTCATTAAATATTATTTCTGCTTCTACATACAACTGAGATAAAATGGTGTTTTATGTAGTATAAAATTATAAAAGTGTTCTCGGAAATGACATTTTACTACTTAATGGCTCCATGCACTTCCCATCATGAAAATATTACATCCATGAGCTTTAATATACTCCGATACCAGTACAGCCCTAAAACACACCGCTAACACTACAACAAACTGCATTTGCACATTTGACTGTGAAATAGACTGTTTCAATACTCAAAAACAAAATATGAAAGTCTGGTCCACATTATTTTCATTTCATTATTTACTACTTTCTAGTTATTGATCTTATTTCGACACAGATCTCATACAATAATTAACTCAACCTAAAGTTGTGTATAAATCAGTTACACCCACACTTATTCGGTGTATCGTTTAATATCCGTACATTTTTTTGTCGTGAGAAACTCCTCGACTTCGCCTACAGTACCAAAACTGTTTGGATATATATCTACCGATACACCTTGTAAAGCTTGTAAAGTGTGGGTATAACTATTACCTATAACATTTAATTGGTATTTATATAAGAGGTCAAACACTGTTACAAAAGCTGAATTTTATATTTAACTTTGATTTACGAATTATTTGTATATTTTATACTTATTAGTTAATGGATGTAAAAGGTGTCACGCTGATGCGACGTGTATAAGCAACAGGTGTGTCTGTAATTATGGATTCATTGGAGATGGAACAAACTGTGGAGGTAATTAAGTATAACCAGAATACAATCCTTAAAAACTTTAGCTAGGTCTCCATGTTGGAGGAATATAGAACCAGAAATGTTCCATTGTGGTACATATGGTTACACATATCCAGATGTCATATATACCTGCATACAAAATCGCGTGGTTTTATATCTATTCGCGGAAATCTGGCTCTCCAGAGTTTTTACTAAAGAGTAAAGATAAAAATCTTCTTGATCTTCTAAATTAGAATGCACAGAAAAAGTAGTCAGTTTAACAAAAACAATTAAAAAAAATACCATTTTCGTTCTTCAGTCCATATTTTCTTGTCACTTATCAGTTGGATACAGCAAAGTTCGAATTATATTTTCATCATATTTCAAACAAGAGCCATTACGAAACATGGTTTGCTTTATCAGATCAGCTGCATATAAAAAAGTTCAAATTATGTTTTCATAATATTTCAATCAATAGAACAAGACACATGCGCAGTTATTCATAGCCGTTCCCTTGAGATTTACAGATAATACATCACGGTGCAGAGCTGTAGTCAGCGTGGTACAGGCGTCAACTGCCTCCTCCAATAAATTTCCAAATTTTTAAACAAAATTTCATTAAATATTATTTCTGCTTCTACATACAACTGAGATAAAATGGTGTTTTATGTGATATAAAATTATAAAAATGTTCTCGGAAATGACATTTTACTACTTAATGGCTCCATGCACTTCCCATCATGAAAAAATTACATCCATGAGCTTTAATATACTCCGATACCAGTACAGCCCTAAAACACACCGCTAACACTACAACAAACTGCATTTGCACATTTGACTGTGAAATAGACTGTTTCAATACTCAAAAACAAAATATGAAAGTCTGGTCCACATTATTTTCATTTCATTATTTACTACTTTCTAGTTATTGATCTTATTTCGACACAGATCTCATACAATAATTAACTCAACCTAAAGTTGTGTATAAATCAGTTACACCCACACTTATTCGGTGTATCGTTTAATGTCCGTACATTTTTTTGTCGTGAGAAACTCCTCGACTTCGCCTACAGTACCAAAACTGTTTGGATATATATCTACCGATACACCTTGTAAAGTGTGGGTATAACTATTACCTATAACATTTAATTGGTATTTATATAAGAGGTCAAACACTGTTACAAAAGTTGAATTTTATACTTAACTTTGATTTACGAATTATTTGTATATTTTATACTTATTAGTTAATGGATGTAAAAGGTGTCACGCTGATGCAACGTGTATAAACAACAAGTGTGTCTGTAATCATGGATTCATTGGAGATGGAACAAACTGTGAAGGTAATTAAGTATAACCAGAATACAATCCTTAAAAACTTTAGCTAGGTCTCCATGTTGGAGGAATATAGAACCAGAAATGTTCCATTGTGGTACATATGGTTACACATATCCAGATGTCATATATACCTGCATACAAAATCGCGTGGTTTTATATCTATTCGCGGAAATCTGGCTCTCCAGAGTTTTTACTAAAGAGTAAAGATAAAAATCTTCTTGATCTTCTAAATTAGAATGCACAGAAAAAGTAGTCAGTTTAACAAAAACAATTTAAAAAAATACCATTTTCGTTCTTCAGTCCATATTTTCTTGTCACTTATCAGTTGGATACAGCAAAGTTCGAATTATATTTTCATCATATTTCAAACAAGAGCCATTACGAAACATGGTTTGCTTTATCAGATCAGCTGCATATAAAAAAGTTAAAATTATGTTTTCATAATCTTTCAATCAATAGAACAAGACACATGCGGAGTTATTCATAGCCGTTCCCTTGAGATTTACAGATAATAAATCACGGTGCAGAGCTGTAGTCAGCGTGGTACAGGCGTCAACTGCCTCCTCCAATAAATTTCCAAATTTTTAAACAAAATTTCATTAAATATTATTTCTGCTTCTACATACAACTGAGATAAAATGGTGTTTTATGTGATATAAAATTATAAAAATGTTCTCGGAAATGACATTTTACTACTTAATGGCTCTATGCACTTCCCATCATGAAAAAATTACATCCATGAGCTTTAATATACTCCGATACCAGTACAGCCCTAAAACACACCGCTAACACTACATCAAACTGCATTTGCACATTTGACTGTGAAATAGACTGTTTCAATACTCAAAAACAAAATATGAAAGTCTGATCCACATTATTTTCATTTCATTATTTACTACTTTCTAGTTATTGATCTTATTTCGACACAGATCTGATACAATAATTAACTCAACCTAAAGTTGTGTATAAATCAGTTACACCCACACTTATTCGGTGTATCGTTTAATATCCGTACATTTTTTTGTCGTGAGAAACTCCTCGACTTCGCCTACAGTACCAAAACTGTTTGGATATATATCTACCGATACACCTTGTAAAGTGTGGGTATAACTATTACCTATAACATTTAATTGGTATTTATATAAGAGGTCAAACACTGTTACAAAAGTTGAATTTTATACTTAACTTTGATTTACGAATTATTTGTATATTTTATACTTATTAGTTAATGGATGTAAAAGGTGTCACGCTGATGCGACGTGTAGAAACAACAGGTGTGTCTGCAATTATGGATTCATTGGAGATGGACAACACTGTGAAGGTAATTAAGTATAAACAGAATAAAATCATTAAACTCTTTAGCTAGGTCTCCACGTTGGAGGAATATAGAACCAGAAAGTTTCCATTGTAATACATATGGTTACACATATCCATATATGTTCGCGTGAATCTGTAGCCTAACTGGCTCTCCTAAGTTTTTACTAATGCAGTTAAAATAAAAAAAATCTTCTTGATCGTCCAAATGAATGAATGAATTAATTGATTAATGTTTAACGACACCCCAGCACGAAAAATACATCGGCTATTGTGTGTCAAACTATGGTAAAGACAAAACATGAAATGATTATCAACATCAATATAAAAATTCAATAGTCAAATAAAAACACAGTGCAAAGAACTGTTTAAAAATACAAATATCACAGATAGATAATATTAAAATTTAGAATAAAAGTCAGTATTACGTACAAACTGTAATATAAATTCTGGATGGAATCGAAATGATTCCATTACATTATGTAGGCCAAATATATCTGTTCTGGTTTCTCTCAGATGCTTAAACTCCACCAAAATGTGGGGTGCACGGTCAGAATACACTGGCAGTGCAGATGGAGGATCTTTCTTCAAGATAAATGAATGGGTCTAGTAGGTATGACCGATGCTAGCGCGATACAAGTCTACGTCATTCTTCCTGCACTGTCTATAGGAGGACTGCCACTTTCCCAGGACTGGCTTGATAGTATGATGCTTGTTCACAACCGCACCGTCCCAGTCACGTTGCCAAATCGAAAAGATAAATTTGTTGATACTATATTTAAAATCAGTATAAGGTACACTGACCCTGGCATGAGGCAAATCCAAAGTACACTTGGCAGCTGAATCGGCCTTTTCATTACCCCTGATGCCAACATGGCTGGGCACCCAACAAAATACAATATCTTTATTGGCAAAGGATAAAAAGACACAGTTTCATATCACCATCCCAATTAAGGTATGGTACAGCTTCATATTGTGTAAAGCTTGGAGACAGGAAAGTGAGTCGGTAAAAACAATAAATTTCGATCCAATCGAATCTTTGATTTCAGCACTAAAGATCTGAAGATCTGATGCAGTCTCATGGAAAGTACTGTGTCTGAAGGAAAACCTGTAGCACAAGCCACAGAATTCCCATTCCGTGATCCGTCTGTATAAACAGGAATGTAATCACAGTACCTGTCTTGAATTTCCATGAAAAATTATTTATACACAACAGAATCTGTACGATATTTCTTCAGATGTGCAAGATCAAACACAATTGTAGGTGGTGTAAGGTGGTAAAACAATATGAAGGAGTTCCAACAAAAACGCTGAATGTACGAATAGCGTTTGGCCTTGCATCAAACAAGTTCATGTATTTGTTATCAAACACAGCGTTATGTGTACAATGTTTTGGTAATGATTGAATCTTCGTGGCATACTGCACGTCTAGCACCCAAACAAGGTTCGTGTGCATCAACATAGAAGCTCTCTACAAGAGATGCTCTAAATGCATCGAGACAAAGCCTAAGTCCCTGGTTATGTATAGGATCTAGCATCTGCAAGTAACACTTGCGTGCCGACCCATACACAATGCATCCATAACCATTCAGTCTGCTCCCCATTCGGTATTACCAATTACTTTTAAAATATTGAGAGCTTTCAAGACCTTCTTTTTAACATATTTAAGATGGGGAACAAAATATAGCTTCCTGTCAAATATAACTCCCAGAAATGTAGTCTCCTTCACAATTGGAATTGGATTTGTGTCCAAAAACACTGGGTGATGCTGTTAATTTTCACAGAAAATAAAGTTATAGACAGGATGCTACCTTGAGGCACACCCATCTCTTGTGGATGAATATCAGACAAATTCGACCCCATCCGGACTTTAAAAGATCTATCTTTTAAAAATTGAGATATAAAAACCTCTAAGTCGACCTCTAAGGACCATGTTTCCACGTGGTATCGTAGCCTCGTACAAATTAAAATGCACAGAAAAAGTAGTCGGTTTAACTCGGACAAAAACAAATATCCCTTACCCTCTTCAAAGTCCATATTCGAACTTTAACTTTAACTTCGAAAGGTAGTATTTAAAAATGATAATAATCAACTTTGGCAGTAACTGATTATGTTATATTTATGGATAACCATACTTGAGTTTTTGCCAAGCACACTTATTACAATAGACTTTTTATACCTGTGAGTTTTCTGTTTCTCCTCATACTCTTGAAAAAGTCTGCATACTATTATACAAACGAAACGTTGAGATTTAACTTTGTGTTGTGGGTTTTTAAAAAGTGGATGGTTTTAGATAAAGACTTTTGGGTTTAATTATGTTATATTTTGATAGACTTATTTTTTAAATATAAGATGGAATATTAAACTATTTATATTTGGTCTATTTCATTTAAATTTGATTTTTTTTTTTTAATAGGGTAATTTACTGAAATATTTTTAGATTCATCCTTTTTTTTCTTTTTAAAAATAAGATTTGTGTTTTATTTCAACAATTGAGTATTACTAATTTATTTATTTCAAGGCTTTATGTCAAACTTCCCAAAATGTTTCAAATCCAATAGCCGGTGATTAATAAATCAATGTACTCCAGAGGTGTCGTTAAACAAATCAAACTTTAACTTTAACTTTGAAACGTAGTATTTAAAAATGAATTTGTATAATATTTAAAGTTCAGTTATGATTGTATTCAGCAAAAAAATCAGTTTGTATGTGAATGCCCTAATTCATATGTAGTCTTGCTATGGATTAATTGATAATTGTATATTTCTTCTTATTAGTTGATCAGTGTCAAAAATGTAATCGTTATGCGACGTGTGTGAACAACAAGTGTAATTGTATTCGTGGATACGTTGGAGATGGAATCAACTGTGAAGGTAATTGAGCAGCATATATATCACTACAATTATTATACTGTAAATTTGATTATTGGCTCAAACAAATTATTCCATGGGATAATAATCAACTTTGGCGCCAACTGATTTTGTTAAATTTTGATAGACTTATTTTTATATATAAGATGGAATGTTAAACTATTTATATTTGGTCATTTTGATTTAAATTTGATTATTTTATTTAATAGGGTAATTTACTGACATTTTTTTAGATTCATCCTTTTCTTTCGTTTCAAAAATAAGATTTGTGTTCTATTTCGACAATTGAGTATTACTAATTTATTTATTTCAAGGCTTTATGTCAAACTTCCCAAAATGTTTCAAATCCAATAGCCGGTGATTAATAAATCAATGTACTCCAGAGGTGTCGTTAAACAAATCAAACTTTAACTAACTTTGAAACGTAGTATTTAAAAATGAATTTGTATAATATTTAAAGTTCAGTTATGATTCTATTCAGCAATGAAATTAGTTTGTATGTGAATGCCCTAATTCATATGTAGTCTTGCTATGGATTAATTGATAATCGTATATTTCTTCTTATTAGTTGATCAGTGTCAAAAATGTAATCGTTTTGCGACATGTGTGAACAACAAGTGTCATTGTATTCGTGGATACGTTGGAGATGGAATCAACTGTGAAGGTAATTGAGCAGCATATATATCACTACAATGATTATAC